>NW_022103906.1:50335002-50367505 GCF_000313985.2 Echinops telfairi | reverse complement strand
TGCTTTCTTTGACCAGGTCATGGCAGTGAGGATTTTTTTGAGAAGGGCAGATGATATGTAGGAGCCTCGTGGCCTATATTGGGGCAGTCACTCTGACTCCTGGCCCGTCACTGCCCCTCCAAAAACCAGGGTAGAGGCACGAAATACCATCAAGCTTTATTGTTCTACAGCTCTGTTGTCCAGCTGCTGCCTCAGGAGCTGGGCTGGTCGAGGCCTAGAGCCCATGTCCTGGGCATCCCAAGCCCTGCCCAGCACATGCTGGAGCTCAGCTTGGGTCTTCCACAAGCCTTTGGCTTCTTGCATGTGGAAGAGGTAGACGGCGCCTGCCCCCAGCACCATGCCCACACTGAGGCCCAGAAGCAGCAAGGCCACTTGTCCGCTGTCCCCACCAGCCACCAGTGCACACAGCAACACCAGGAACAGAAGTCCCCCGCCAACCACACAGCTGGCGAAGGCCAACCACCAGTGAGCTTGAGCCAGACCCAAGCCCAGCTCCATGGAGGCCTCCTTTAGCACTGTGACCAATGGCGGCATCTCTGCTGTTTCACGGGCCAGGCTGGGGCTGTCCTGTGGGGGGCTGTGTCTCACACACAGGGTTGCCATGAGAGCCTCATGATCAGAGAGGGGGGTGCCACCGAGAGGGTCATGGCCTGTAGTGGTTTTGAGCGTCTTGCAGGAGACGCAGACCCCAGAAACTGCCTTGTACAGCACGTAGTCGATTCGGATGCCAAAGGGGAATGGCTGCAGCTCCTGCTGGTTGACGTAACAGTTATGCGGCACCATTGTGCAGCCTTCCTCACAGCCCTGGAAGTCTTGGGTTTCCAGGTAGGCATCCTGCAGCCCTGTCCACTCCTTCAGGAGGCGGCAGCCCAGATCTTTTGGGTGCAAGTTGAGGCAAAATGCCAAAGTTGCGCACTATTAGATCAACCATGTGATAATTAGGTGTAAAGACTTGAATCTAATATAAACAATGAAGATACTTGTTCTTGTGTCAGGGTGATAGAATGAGAACTTTCATTCCAAGTGACTCATCGTAATTCCACAGTGCTTGAATAAGGAAAGCAGCAGAATAGTGAGCTGGCTCTAAACAAGTTAACACCGAAGTCCCTTCATCATAATTTTCTTATTGCAGGTTCTATAAACTGTCACCGACTTTTAGAAAAGGCTGATACTGCAGTGACGAGTTTCACTTCTTTTGATAAAGTGCTTTTAATAGGTAATCCAAATTCAAAAGAGTTTATAGTCCTTTCTCGGTGTATTGATATAGTGTAGGGAATTCAACTTTATGTCAAGTTGCTTTTTCTTGTAACTTTGGAGATATTATCTAAAAGTATACTGAAATGGTGTCTACTGTTTACAGTTTACAGTGCTTGTTTATTCCAACATGATAAAAAATTGGAATTCTGATCATCAGAATCAAGAGCTGAAGTACTGTGATAGCACTGATGGCTTTTGAGGCAAGGTGGGGCCAAGTGTCTGTTTTCAGAGAGTTGTTGTTAGGAGCCCTCAAGTTGGCTCCGACTTAAGAGTGACCTATCAGCCATAGAGTGACATGCTCGCTGTGTGGAACCGTGCTCACAATCGTTGGGTTTGAGTCCACTGATGGGTGGTGTCGGTCCATTCCATTGAAGGTCTTCCCCTTTTCCACTGACTCTCTACCAAGCACGCTGTCCTGTGCTGGCCCTGGGCGCTACTCACAGAGAATGTGAGACACGTCTCTGTGTCCTTGCTTCCAAGGAGTATTCTGAACTTCTTGCAAGACAGATTTGTTTGTTCTCCTTGCAGTCCAAAGTATTTTTGATATTTTTGTTCTAATACCATGATTCAAATAATTAAAAGAAAATAATTTTATTTTTCAATGGGTAGAAGAACTGTAAAATTTTCCACAGGAATGAAATGTAATGCCTTTTATTGAGGCATAACCCCAGATATGAAATACAGTAATCTTGCAAAATACTTTGTCTTTTAGTATAGGGTTTGTTAATTTTTTGGTCAGGAAATGTATTTTTTGTTAGATGATGATGGGGTTCTTGAAGAAACATCAATCCAGGAAGGGGAAGAGGAAGTGAAAAGGGGTAGCTATAAATTTAAACTCAAGGCTCAACAAAGGTCAGTGACGTTCCCATTAGCAGTCAGTCCAATGCTTAACACACTATGCTGACAGAACTCCTTCAAAAGGCTACCCTAAGCGTAAGGTTTTAGTGTAGAACTAGGAACTATGGGAAACACAACTTAGGTTTGAACAGGACATAAGATCTCACTTGCTTTCTAAGAGAACGAAGCTGGGGGTGGTGGGGGGAAGAAAGCGTAGTCTAAGTGAAGCAAGCAGACCAGTATTACAGACTGGAAGTTGTGGGTCCCATCACTCCACTCCAAATATATGTTGAATTCCTAGCTCTTTTACCTCAGGCTATGATTCTATTTGAAAACAGAGATTGTGTGGTATGCTAATGACATACCTGCGTGGAGTAAATATGACACTTAATTCGTTCTTATGCATAACCCACACCAGGTCAATTCCTACACATAGCCATCCGATCGGATGAGTGGAACAACTCCTTAGCGTTCCTGTGACTGTAAGCAGATAGCAGGGCCATCTCTGTCCCAAGAAGAGCCTGATGGGTTTGAGCCACCAACCACGCAATTAACAGCCAAATGTAACTCATGCCAAAAGGGCTGCAAGGTATAAAAAGACCAGAAGAGACGTGGAAGTCCCTCACAGGGGGATAGAAAGATAGATGCAGCTACAAGTCCTGAAACGCTAAGGGCTGCTGGCTGCTAGTAGAAGATGAAATTAATAATAAAAAAAAAAAGAGTGGGAGGTCTTTCCCTAGAACCAGGTTCTAAGTTTGAACTTGAAGCCTCTTGAACTGTAAAAAAATTAAATTTCCATTCCTTAAAAAGTCACTCACTTGGGGTCATTCTATTACAGCACCACTAGGTAGCCAACACTACCAGGTAGAGTGCTATGAAGACAGGCTAGGTGGCAATAATGCGGCGGTACTTTGGGGAGGGTGGCAGTGGGGGTTGGGGAGGGTATTGAAAAGCGCTCAGGTTTTACATGGAATTTGATAAGGAACCGGGCATGTCAGGTGGGGGAATGAGTGTGGAAGGGGGCCAAGGATGAGCCTTAGTTTTGTGTTATGTTAGAAATAGAAGTAGCTTAATATGAGAAGCTCTGCAAAGAAAGAATATTTCTTTTGCAGAATAAGAATATTTCTTATTTTTGAGAAAAATAAGAAAAGAAAGCAACCTAAATTTGACCTGTTTCTCCTATTCCAGTAAGGAGACTTTGCTTTTTTCTTTCTAAATTAATAAACAGACACTGTGCCTAGCACAAACTAACTCATGAATCTGTTTTTAAAAACTTATTCCAGAATCCTTGATAAAAGACCACAGGATATTTGTACCAAGTTTTATGTAATGATTTGTTCTAAAAGCTTTTCCCCCAGCTAAATAGTTGTTTCCTCTTGCTTTGGGAAATAATTTTAGCTTTAAAGAAAAAGAGGAAAGTTATTTTCTCCTCTTTTTCTGAAAAAATCACACGCAAATATGTATCTCTATATAGAAAGATACTTAAGTAGGTTCTACATGAGTGAGTCTTTTAATGTTAAAATGAAAACTATGGGTGAGTTTAACATTGTGTGGTGGTTGTACTTTCAAGTTAACTCTGACTCCTTAAAAAAATAAACAGACACACCCTTGATTGCCAGTAAGTGGATTCCAATCATAGGTGCCCTATGTGAGCGAGTGGAAACCACCCCATGGGTTTTCCTAGGTTGAAATCATTAGGGCAAGCAGATCTCACGGCCATTTCTCTCTCACAAAGGCTAGTGAATTCAAACCTTTGAGCTTTTGTCTAGAAGCCCAGTGCTTAGCTGTTACAACAGCAGGGCTCCTAACTACCAATGATCACCAAACCACACCCAACCCCCTGCCATCCCGAGATTCCTACCTATGGGACAACAGAGTGTGGTGGCAACACTATGAACCTCTGTGCCGTGGGTCTCCACCTTCCTAAAGCCGCTACCCTTCCATACAGTTCCTCATGTGCTGACCCCCCCAGCCATAAAATTATCTTCCTTGCTACTTCATTACTGTCATTTTGCTACTGTTATGAATCATAATGCAAATATCTGACATGCAGGATGTATTTTCATTGTTACAAATCGAACATATTTAAACAATGAAAGCATAGTGATTAACCACAAAACAATATGTAATTATATATCGTGAAATATTTATGTATTTTCCGATGGTCTTAGGTGACCCCTATGAAAGGGTCATTCAACCCCCTAAGGGGTCGCGACCCACAGGTTGAGAACCTCTGCTCTACAGGCATAAGTATGTCTTTCATGGAGCCACTGGGACCTGGAGGTTAGCGGCCCCCTTAACCCACTATGCTCTCAGGGCTCCTCACTACAAATGGCATACATGTAAGTATAAATCTAACTGATTCATTGTGCTTATAATTGAACACTAATCATAAATTTCAATTGAAATATAATACCAAAAAATTCAAAGCATTTATTTTCCTGTTTTTGTTTTTTTTCTTGATAGAATATGGGGCGGTGGGATAGATTTCCTGATCGGCAGGAAGAAGCTGATAATTGCTCAGAATCTGTGAAATTTGATGCTCATTCAATGACAGCCTTCCTTCTGCAGAGTAAGTAGAGGGGGAGGAGTTACTTCTGGGGACTGTCCTTATAGTTATTGACAACTATAAAATTATAAGCTTAACGCTTATTTTTAATGACTATGAATCTTAAAATGATAGTTATCTGTTAAATAGTTATAATCCTTTCTTGAAACACACAAAAAAATAAGTTTGAATCAAATAAGCATTTCTGGGGAATAAATGGGTTCACAGATTGGATCCTCTAATTTCCTAGCCAGAGATGGCTATGAGCCTATATCATATTTGAAATAATATTTGAAAAGTGTAAGTGATAGGGGTAAAGCATATATTTGTACAGGTTACAAAAAGAAAACAAAAGAAATATTCCTCTATTGCTGGACATGCTTGTTTAAGGAATAAGGACAGAACCCACAGCAAGCCAATGCCCATTTGTGGAGACCCTATAGCCCATGACAGAACTGCCCCTGTTGGATTCTGAGACTGAAACGCTTCTGCCTTTCTCCTGAAGAGCCACCTGTGGTTACGAACTGCTGGCCATGCAATTGGTAGCCAACGTGTAACCACTATGCCAGCAGGACTCTTGATGGTTGACCTCGTTAGGAAAAAACAGGATCCCTGTTAGCATAGTTGGCTAAGTTTTGGGCTGCTAACTGCAAGGTCAGCAGTTCAAAATCACCAGCTGGGGAAGGATGAAGCTTTCTACTCATGTAAAGTTTCTTGGAAAGCCAGAGGAGCAGTTCTCCACTGGTCTCCAGCAGTGGTTCTCAACATGTGGGTCGTGACCCCTTTGGGGATCAAATGACCCTTTCACAGGGGTCACCCAATTCATAAAAGTAGCAAAATTACAGTTATGAAGTAGCAATGAAAATTATTTTATGGTTGGGGGTCACCACATGAGGAACTATATGACAGGGTAGTGGCTGTGGGAAGGTTGAGAACCACTGCTCTACTGGGTCACTAGTAATCCGCATGAACTTGATAGTGATTTGAGCTGAGGAGAGCGAGCTGAGCTAAGTGAGAGAAATGCCTTCATCGTCTATTAATCTGTTGAGTTTATCATTTATACTGATTTACCTCTACCACATTGAGCATCTCAGGATGTGAACTATTGTTCCATATTAATACATAATACTAAAAGGTTACTATTATGGATATAACCAGAGGATGGATTCCAGGGATCCACTCCATAGTTCAGTCAAAGTTGGACTGTTTGAAGAAACAAAATTATATTAAGTGACTTGAAAAATGTTATCTGAACCCAGACATACACTAGCCAATATTTTATGTCTAATAGCAGCTGGGCTTTTGTTTCCCTCAGATCCGAAAAACGGCCCTGCTCTTCAGGAGAAACTGAAATCTTTCAAAACGGCACTGATTGCCCTTTACATCCTCGTGTTCGCCCTTCTCATCCCCGTCATCGGGATAGTGGCAGGTAGAGTACGCTAGCGTTTGGAAGCTCAGCGTCGAGCTTAGAGTTATTTATTTCAGAAGCAAAAAATAAACTGTCTGTAGTATGTGTGGTAGGTTCCTAAGGAAAACGTCATCTTACAGAGTTCTTAAGTTTATCAAATGAAAGAAAAATAGATTCTGGCTGATTAAGTAGAAAAGTTAGATTTTTAAAAAATAATAAAATATTACCAAAATGTATCTCCCCTCAGCTCTATTTTTGCTCTAGAAGAAAGGAAGAAAATATGTGGGTGTGGGGTGGGTATTTGGATGGGGGAGTGAGCACCTGTGAGCAAAGTATTCAAATGTCAAGAAAGACTCAATTATAACTTAATTGTTTTCATGAGTAACTTAGCTAAGGTAAAAATATCATAAATCATTCCTTAAATATCTCTCCATTTTTGACATATTTCATTTCTTTTCCCTTGTAGTCAAATCTTAAAAATATCCTACTACAAAACTATGGATATGAAAAAAAGAAAAGTATTTTTTACATAATAGGCATTAATGATAACTAGTTATATTCTTATCTCTGATTTTCATGTATATGTTTTAATTTAGAATATATCTGAATAGCATATTACTGTTAAAGAAGTATAACACAATGAAATTCTTGTATTTTAGTGATCAAAGTGATTTTAGTCATTTAATTTTTTAATTATAAATTGAATGAAGTAATACAGAATAAATCAATTTCCATTTAATAATTAATACATATTTTGTTTCATGTCATTAATTGAAATCCCTCTAATATAGCAACTTTCCTTCCCTGTGTTTCTTATTATCATCCCTGCCTTTCCCAATGTTTTTTTCCTCTCTTTTGAACTTTGTCCATGGGCAAGTGTTACACTTTGGCCTCAAATGGATGACTATCCTAGAGTGCACACTCTAGCTAGTGCTATTATTTCCTTTATAAACCCATCTACTACATGGCTGAAAAGTGAGCCATCGAAGTGAGTTCAGTCCCAAGCCTGAAGGATGACTACATCTCAGGATGTTCCTCCATTCTCTCCCCAATAAGTAGCCTGATGTACTTTATGACTTTGAATTGTATTCCAATCCCCACCACCACTCTATCCAAGCCTTCAGCTGTCTTTACTTTCCGATTAATCAGCTATGGTACCCAACGACTGTATTTAATTTTTCTGGTCTCAGGGTCATGGAGGCTGCAGTGTGTGGGCTTTTAGTCCATTGGACTGTTTCCATGTGACTTCAATGTTCTTTATTATTCTCTCCTCTGATGGAAGATATCAATAGCTGCACCTCAGATGACTACTCACAAACTATTTTTTCCCTTTCTATTTTTTCTTTCAAAACTATAAGAACTTGATGTCCCCTTAGACTATAGTCCTGAGACCTTAGGACCAACAAGCCATTGCCTTAGCCTCTTTGGCTGTGGATAAGAAGTTTTCATCATTTGGTTCCTACTTGCTGTGCTATATTCATGGATTCTCAGCATAGGCAAACACATATGCAGAAATGACATGTCAAACCCATCTATATTTATGAGTGCAGCTCCATTCTCTTTCCCACACTTATTCAGCTGTGTGCTTATCTATGCACCCATTCATATGTTATTTTATTACAAGATTGAGCTTTAATAAAGACACCTAAATATAATCATAATTGCCCCAGTTGCCTTTTACCCTTCTGACTCTTCCTGGGTGCTCTTCTTTGCCTTCAGCACTCTTTGCTGACCTCCCTCTTAATGCCTTCCCCTTAGCCTGAATTAGTGTGTGCACATCGCCTAGTTTGTAGATCCCCAAATTTTCAGGAAAAAAAAATTACACAGCAACCTGTTGGCAATTAAAAATATTTCTACAATAGCCCATAATCCAGAATAAAGTGTAGGTATTTACTTTTGCAGCACTTTTGGATCATTCTAGGGCCCAAGCAGGTGATATCTCTCACAATGAGCACACTACATCGAGACGTGATTTCGTCCTCCTGCCACACTCTCACTCCCCGCCATCAAAGAATGCTTTTTGTGAAAAAGTTTTCTTGACTTTTTGTAATATTGGTCTCATATAATATCTATCTTCTTGTTCTAATTACTCTACACACTATCCTCCAGGTTCATCCACACTGTGAAGTGTTTTGCAGATTCACCATTATTCTGTAACATTGCATAGTATTTAATTGTGTGTGTGTACCATAGTTTGTTTACTGATTCTTCTGTTGATGGGCACATGGATTCTTTCTAGCTTTTACAATCTCTGCTCATATGACTAGTGCTGTGATGAATACGTTTATTCATGGCAGGTCTCTTGTTTGTGTAGGATAGATATGACGCAAAGAGACTGCTGGGATATATCTACAGTATTTCTATTTCTGAGTTTTCAGGAAGTGGGATACCCTTTTCCACAATGGATGTGCCATTTTACAGTCTCACCAGCCGTGCATGAGGGTTTCAATTCCTCTTCACCCTCACTAGCATTTGCTGTTTTCTGCATTTCGGTCTTTCAGGTTGGTACTAATGCTGGGTTCCAGGGGTTGTTTCAGTTAGAATCTCACCCTGGAGATGTAGCGATTAGGGGCTGGGCTTCGCAGACCGTCAGTAGTTAGAAACAAACCAGCAGCCGCTCCTCAGGAGAAAGACGGTTCTTTTGCTCCTCTAAAGGCACAGTCTCGAAATATCACAGGGGAGTTCTCCCTCACCCATAGGGCAGCAGTGATCCAGAAACGACTCAAGAGAAGTGGGTTTGCTAATGAGTTCTCTTGAGCATGTCTTTGTTTGCTGGCCACTTGAATGCCTTCTTGTTGAAGTAACCATGCAGGATCTTGGGTCCCTTTTAGAATCAGATTATTTGCCTTTTCGTTGTTGAGATGTGGAAACATTCTATACATTTTAAGAATTTGTCAAGGAGCCCTGGTGGCATTGAGAATTAGACACTGGACTTCTAACTGCAGAGTCTGTGGTTGGAACCACTGCTGGGGGAAGACAAGGCTTTCTATTCCTGTAAAATTTTTTTGAATTTACCGAAACCCAAAGAGGCATTTCTACCCTGCCCTGCAGTGTTACTGTGAGTCAGAATTGACTTGCTATAAGTGAGTCTGGTTTGGGTTTAGAGACCGTAGTCCAGTATGTCATTACACATTTCCACCCCTAGACCAGAGATTCTGTTTTTACTCTTCTGATTAAATATTTTGATGCATATAGTGCCTGATTTTTATGAGTCACCTAATTTGTCTGTATGTGTAGTTGTATTTGATAGTGTATTAATACCATGTTTTAGGGAACCTACATTTATCCCTACTTTACCTTTGATGAATTTATAGTTTACATTTAGGTCTTTGATCCTCCTTGAGCTTGTCCTGTGTACACTTTGAGGTATGGGTCGCATTTTTCTTTTCTGAAAAGAGCTATCCAGTTTGGCCAGCACCATTTGTTAGAGACTGGTTCTTCCTCATTTGGTGAGTTTGGACCCTTTATCAGAGATCCAGATTTACTTCCGGGTCCTCAAGTCTGGCTTCTGTGTCTCTTGTGCTGCAGGGTGCTTTGCCGACCAAACCTGGGTGGTAGGTTTTCAGATCAAGAAGTGTGAGATTTCCTGCTTTGTCCAGTAGCATAGCAGAGAACTCCTCACAAAATTGGATTATTGCCACAGGTATAGAGGCCAAAATGTATAATAAATATATTATCAAAGGGTTTATGGCTAGAGGTGCCATATAAATGACTCTGTCTCATAATTATAAATGGTATTATTTTCCTGATTTTCTTTTCAGAGTTCTCTTTTCAGTGTAAAGGAATGTAATTGATTTTTTTTTTTTTGTATGTTGATCTTGTACCCTATCACTTTACAGAAACTTTCCATTAGTGCCAGTCATTTGCTTGCTGAGTCTTTGAGATGATTAATATTATTTTCAGTCATTGAAGTGATTGCAATTGATTATTACAAATTTAGCATTTGAGTTATATATGCTCATAATGAATCATTGTCTTTATCATGTGAAACACATAGAATAAACTTTATGTTTATTTACATTGGTATCAAGTTTAAAATTCATCTTGCGAAGCAAGTTATTTGTAAAGAATAGTGATTTCTCAATGAATGTCTATAGAGTGGATAACTAAATATCAGTAATAATACCTATATTGGCTTTTCCTGTGACTCTCCATTTTATTTCTTACTGAATAGAATATATCTTATTTTCATTTTGCCTCCTATTTTATTCCAAAATGTTTGGTAGCAAAAATAAAATTAAAGATTAAGAAATTTAATTAAGCAAGAAGAGAAAGGTAAAAATAAAGACATGCAAAGGTAAATTGTAAAGAATTAGGCAATGAAAAAAAATCCCTAGAGTTTCTCTATACTTCTATATATGGGTTGCAAATTTTATGATAAGTATTTTAGTGCCAAATGAAGACATAAATCAGATTATTTACATCAACAGATTCTACAATACTAAACAAACAAACAAACTTAATGCCACCAAGTCAATACAGATTCATAGTGACCCTGTAGGACAGAGTAGAACTGTCCCTGTAGAAATGCGAAATGCTAATTGTTTACAGAAGTAGAAAGCCCCAACTTCCTCTCAGAATATAAAAGCAAGCCCCCTCCCCCCCCCCCCCCCCCCCCCCCCACCCCAGAACCACTTCTACTCCTAGAAATAAGAGCAGGAAAAAGTATTTCTTTGAATCTTCAAAGAGATAAAACCTTGTAGACTAAAAGCTTAAACTTCAGCGAGACATTTTTCATAGCACTATTATGCGCACCCACACCCGGAAGCTAAGAATACTGGAGAGCAGAACTAGGATTCCCAGCCATGAACGTCAACTCCTACATTCCATGAGCGACTCTCCCAGAGTCATTGAGTTTTCACACCAAAAAGTAGTTGCCATACTTTAAGCTAGGAATATGAGAAATATATGATCTGCCATTCCTTACTTAGATTTACAATAAAGTGTTAAGAGGTTTTAAAGAAAATAATGATAAAATTAATTTGTACTTAGAGTATAAGTAAACAGGCACAGTGTTTTAAAATTTATAAGAAAAATATATTCTATACCATAATCTCATTGAACTTGATGCTACATTTTAACTTAACTATATCTGCATTTGTCTGCTTTCCAATACACTCTGTCTGATAGCAGAACTGTTCACCTCCCTGGTCAATGGTCAGAGAGAGAGGATTCACTGGAATAACCCCTGCATATGGATTTTGGGCTTTCACTGTCATCCATAGTCAGTCTTTTGCAAACTGGGTGCTCAGATGTTAAGCTCTAATATAGCTTTCTTCTCTGGTCTTGGATTTTATGATTTACAGTCCTTGAATCACACAGACTAGTGTGCTTCTTCTATGTGGACTTACCCAACACCTCATTTAGATGATTGCTAGTTTTAAGACACACCTTTAACACCCCAGATACTATTCTTTCCAGTAGTTGGGCAGCATCTAATTGGAGTGTTCTTTTTTTGTCGGGGGGGTGTTCTTTTTGACAATAAAGAACAATGATGCCCTTCTTCTCCTGACTTCAATATGGGTCCATTTCAGCTCACTAGGCCTAGGACCTCAATCTTTATGTGTTCCATTTCATTTTTCAACGACTTCTAATTTTCCTAGGTTCATACATTGTACATTCCAAATTTCAATATTAATGGAAGTTTGCAGCTATTTCTTTTCATTTTCATTTTCCCAGTTAGCAAATGTAGGTTCTAAAAGGTTTGCTCCATCCACATAAAGTTGACTCTCCTATGAGAAGCAGGTCTTCCTCAGTTGTATTTTAAGTGCCTTCCAACCTGCGGAACTCATCTATTGGCACTATCATTGACCGTGGTCCCTTGCTATTTATAAAGTTTCCTGTGACAAATCCCACAACGTTGGTCTGCGTCTTTCTTCTTCCTCCAGTTTTGGTTGGGGGTTTTGGTCTGGCAGTGACCCGACGCTGGTTCACCATGGATGATTCGATTGGCACTTGAAATACTGATGTCATAGCTTTGAATATCATGATAACACACAAGCCACTATAAAATGACAAAGGGACATATCTGATTGTTCAAAGGGAATTAGACCTGTGTAAAAGGTATAAAAAGGCAATTCTCTGGCATTTTCTGTTATAGAACAAGGGTGATAGGCAGACATTTTAACCAGATGTGAACTATCATTATTTACTTTTTATAATAGCTCACATACTTGACATGCTTACTTCAAATTCTATTTTAAGTCTTAACTCGTTTTATCATGACAATAGTGCCATGAGATAAATAGTACTATGACATAAACTACAGACAGATTAGTCTGTCTATAATCCATAGAATTTTATCTAATTTGCTAAATCAGACGCCATTTTATAGCAATTATAAGCAGCAATGCAGATAGAAATCTAAAATAAATTGTGATGTAAAGTAGAAAAGGGAGTTTTATTCTTCTTGCTAAGAAATATGTTTAGTATGGATCACACATTGTATATGTATATGAATACTTGATTTAGGATAATATTCAACATTTTAGAATGGAATGATAGGGAATGATGAAGCAAATGGTGTATCTACTTAAAAATACAGACCATAACTCTTTTTATTTTTTAATTAAACATGCAGCTCAATTCCTGAAATGGAACACAAAAATTTGCTCAGTTGATTCCGTTAATTCAGCTTATCTATCTCAAAATCTCACGAGAAACAGAGGAACTGAAATGAGATTTCAAGAAGTTGTGATGGAACGCATAAGCACCATGGAGAAGAGAATCCAATCCCTTTCAAATACGGAGGACGACCTTATCGACACAGGCTATTTCCAGAATTTCAGTGTGAAAACCGATGAAAGATTTAATGATGCTCTTTTCAAGATAAGTACCTTACTTTCCTCCGTGAGTGGACATGAAAATATAATAAATGACATCTCCAAGTCTTTAATGAGTCTGAATACCACATTGCTTGATTTACAGTTAAATGTAGAGGCACTGAATAGCAAGGTTCAAGAGAATGCACTGAAAGAACAAGAAGTAAGTCTGATTCTTAATTTTTTATTTTTATATTGGGAGGTCATATACTGAAATTGAGTACAGATCCTGTCTCCCCAGGCAGCCCAGGAAAGCAAAAATTGCAAACCATGTTTCCACAGTATCTGATTTACTCTGCTTCCTCTGGCCACCTTTCTAAAAAGTTTCATATGCATTTATCTAGTATCTTCTCCCAGTGATAAAGGATTCATCCCCACATTAGAAATAGACATAAGGAATTTTAGTTTTTAAATATAGTTAGCTATAACTCAGTAACTTAAATAAATGATAAATTTTAGACCATCTGAGTAGATCTGTAGGAGCCGCCCTGGTGGCAGAGTGGGTTATGTGTTGGGCTGCTCACCAAAGGGCCAGCAGTTAGAACCCACCAGCTTCTTCTTGAGAGAAAGATGAAGTTGTCTGATTCTAAAGATTTGCAGCTTAAGACACACTCAGGGGCAGCTCTATCCTGTCCAAAGGGTCAATATGAGTCCAACTTTGTTTTATGCCAGCGAGTGAGTACTTCTGTAGAGTTAAGCATTATGAATTTTCAATTTTGCAACAGATCAGTATTTCTTATCACCAAAGAATGGAAACCTTATTTACTGGGTTATCTCATTCAAACACACTGTCATTGAGCCAATTCTGACCTCTAACTACCCTGTCAGAGTAGAATTGCCCCTGTGGGTTTCTGAGACTTTGTTTAAAGGAGAAGAAAGCTTCACCTTTCTTTTGAGCAGCTGGTGGTTCTGAACTCTTGACTTTGCAGTTCGAAGCTTGTCACTTAACTCAATATGCTACCAAGGCTGCAGGATCCCACTACAGTGAATGTGAGCAATTGGTATAGTAGCTGGGCACCCTGTAGTTCTTCTGGTCTGAGGGTCATGGGGGTCTGATGACTGTGCGGTCTGTTAGTCCATTGGACTAAATGTCTACATATGTCTTTTCATTTTCATCATTATTCTTTCAGCTGCTCATGAGTTTTTAAGACAGCAGTCCCTAATCACCAAAGTAGGATCTAGACCATGTCTTTGTGAACTGTGTTAGGCCGACTGGATTCAATTACCCCAGAGACTATGGCCCTGATCCTCCAGATACATGAGCTTTTCCCCTCAAGATGCTTGATTATATCCAAGCGGTTTCCATCATGTTGTCCCCTATATGTTTGACCACATTCATGGCTATATATGTAGCAAGAAAAATGCATATATGCAAATGGGTTTTTTGGTTGTTGAATAATTATTGCTTTTCATGAAATGGCCACATATGACTAAAACATTATCATGCAAATGGAATTTTAAATATTCATATTATAAAATCTATAACACATAGTATCATTATAATGTGATACCTCTGTCTTCTTAATACCTAAATAATGCTGATATTTTATAGGAGGTTTAGTACAATAGAACTAGTCTTAAAAGGTTTTATGTATTGATTCATAGTTACATAATAGTTATTTTTAAAAGTGATGTCCTTTAGAAAGCAAAGTATCTGAAATTACAATAGTAGATGAAAAAATAGTCAATAATTTGATTAATAATTTTAATAATTTGAACAAACTAAAAAGTTGGAGAATAGAAAGAAAATTCTCCTTAATTATGAATGACAGGTATAATAACTCAAAATTTTTTATTTCTTATATGGCACATATCTGACTGTGTCAAGCAACAATGACATTGCTAGTTAAATATAGGGACTCTTTCAGGGAACTGAATGCCAACACCATTCTTTTCTATTTGATGTGACATCTTCCAAAATCTGTCACTATTTCTCCTACTCTTAATAAGCTCTAAGCTTATCATCTAGTGTCAGCATGTCAGAGGCTGAGGTTATGGTAGGTTTATAAAATAATGCCAAAATAAAAACTTATCTCTAGAACTGAGATATATGGGAGGAAATGGGAGTAAAATATCAGATATAGGAGTAGATATGGATTGAGAGGAAGAAGTAGGGAGAAGAAATATCCCTGCATGTCATAAGACTGGCAGAAAACAGGACGGCCGGAGAGAAGGGGGATAAGATGGAACAACGAGGATAGATTCGATGTGGCGACTGCTTCAGATCTGAGCCAGGAGACAGAACGTTTATGATCTCACCTGAGTTCACATTCTAGGGATCACACTGAGTTGGAAGCCCTATGGACGGTGGAGGAAATAACAAATAATTTAAAAATGATAATAGATATAATCAACATCTGTTTGAGGTTGGCTAAATTGTACTTATCTTTCATGTGTTTTTGTTTTTTCTTTGTGTGTGTGTGTGTGTGTGTGTGTGTGTGTGAGAGAGAGAGAGAGAGAGAGAGAGAGAGAGAGAGAGAGAAAGAGAGAGAGAGTAGGTGTTCATCATTAGCAAGGAAGGTACAAGAAATGGTGGAATTTCCACTGCTAATTATTTTTAAACACAGTAGTTACTTGTAGAAATTAAGAAACTAGGTCAATGTCAGTATAAATGTATGTGTGTGTAGTGTATCCATACACTTTCACACCCACACTATAAAACAACACCAGGCTCAAAACTCCGTTGTCTAAAGAATCTTATTCATTTTTAAATTTTTAGTCTAATGCTGGAACAAATAAATTAAATTAATTCCTGAGCTAGAAAATACTGTTTGAAGGAATGTCTTATAAATCATACTAGCAGAAAAATATTTAGCAAGAACAAACAAACATTTAGTTGGAAGAATGAAAATAAAAATCACTGGCATAAAAGTGTAAGCTATGAATGAAATTTATATTTGTTCTTCCTGGAAAACCTGTTAGATTTCAGAATTCAGCGCCTTGTTTCCAGGAAAACCACTAGTGGTGGAATGTGACGAGATACAGGAATTCTGGGCAGAGCTCATTAAAAATCAGTGCCATTTTCTCTCCAATAAAAATTATTTCAAGTGAAATCTGACTAACGCGAATAGCATTTGAAGCTTCCAAAAATGAAAATGAAACGACAGTCTCAGATTTAGTTCTGCAAAATAATACGGAATTTCTGGGTTCTAAATAATAGTCATTCCTCTACTCTCTGTCCTGTGTTGCTCAGATAACTTTGTAGCAATCTATAGTCCATCTTTCTCCCCTGGAGTCACTGGTAGGTTTAAACTGCTGACCTAGCGGTTAGCCACCCAACAGGTAACCGCAAGCCCCAGAGCATCTAAACTCAGTAGAGGATATGAATTTATCATCCTGCTTTGCTCCACAGTCATGTCCACTAATAATTTTCATTGTGTTGCTACATTTTATGGAAGATACCTAATAGTCATGGACAGAGGTGATGGAATTGGATGTAACCTAATTTAGAGCCAGGCTGTGGGAAAATAAGGTTATTATTATTATTTTTTAATCACTACTAGGAGTGGACTCTGACCCATTCCAACTCTGTGGGATAGAGTAGAACTGCCCCCGTGGGTTATCACCATTGTAATTCTTTACAGGAGTAGAACGTCTCATCCACACAGAGCCCTCGATGCCGCCAGGGTTCCTGTTAGGCTGAGTTTGAGCACTGACAGTCATTGAGCCTGTCTGCGTTGGGCAGTGTCATTCAGGAGGTCAATCGTAGTTCCTTTCATCCTTTACCAAAGGTTTGACCCCAGAACTGCTTGATCCTTTCACCTCAATTTGTCATTCCTGTCCAGGAGACCTGGATTAGGAAACACACACCACGCATTCGTTTCTGTATGTGAGTGGGAGATGAGAATCCGTCTACTGTTAGATATAAAATAATTATTAAAAATATACAGAGCGCACCATGAAGACAGAGTATAGATTAAAGGTCCAACAGAGAGCCAGAAAGCAACTAGCAGGAATTAAGAGAGATCCATCTGAAAGAGAAAGCCCATCACACCCCGGAGAAAAGACTCTGGAGGAAAAGTGAAATAGGAAATGACAAGTTGCCCAAAGCAGTGGAAGCTAAAAGTAATCACAATTTGAAAAGCAGAGTGCATGGCAATGATTGATTACAGATCTATTATTATATTATAAACTTAGAGTGCCTCCTAATATTTAGGTGAATGGTCATTCCAGTGCAATTAGTAATATATTAAAAACTTAGTTCCACATATTTGAAAGGCAATGTGATAGCGTTTAACACAAATATTAATGTTTAGTCCCTTGGATCAAATATACTTCCAAGAGGAGGTTTTATAGAAGCATTTGTACAAATGTATAAAACTATATGAAATTGTGTTCATTGAACCATTGCTTTAAATTGTCTATTTTAAAATAGACAGCTAAATTTCTCATCAATAGACATCTCAAACTATGAACAATCAATACAGTATCATATAATTAATTTAATCTTCACAAAAGTAGAGAGGTAATGTACCGCCCATGGATTTGTACGCCCAGGCTGACATTGAGCAGTCCCAAGTTTACCTGCCAGTGCAGCAGGGCTCCTGATCACAATAGGATATCATTGATATATTACTGAATAAAATATACAACCATAGAATGACCTTATGTCTGGCCAACATTCTATACATGCAAATATATGCCTAATTAAAAATATACACATATGTGTATATCTATGAAAACTGTCATTAATCTATTAAGTTATTAACTTCTGTGCTACTGAAACTCACTACAGTAAACGTTAGTTATTTCTATAAAACAGTTTAATGTGTAAAGAAATTTTATTAAAAAGTAGGAATATGTTGCCACTCTAAGCAACAATATAAAGACATTTTACTTTTAGATAAATTACAAATATGATCAGGGTTCAAAAAGTTTACCCTGAACTTTTTGAAGCCCCCTTGTATAGCAAGTGTTTACTTTTAAGAATCTTATTTATATTTGGCAATGGACACATAACTTAGCTCTCTTCAACTAATTTGGGGGTAACTTAAACATACAGTCATTCAGTCAAAAGAGGATATGTGTCAAAAGTGAACAATTCTATTTTTGAGTTCTCTAAATTATGTTTTCGTATTCCATACTATTGCTGTAAAAAATTTAATTGAACTTCCAGTCCTTTTTTGAACCTACATATTTGATAATTATGTGGCTAACAGCAATTGTGGGTGTTCACTTATGTTTTACAGGAAATCAGAAAACTAGAGGCTTGTGTGTACAACGCATCAGCAGAAATCAAGTCTCTGAAAGAAGAACAAGTGCATTTGGAAGAGGAAATAAAAGGAGATGTGAAACTGTTGAATAACATCACGAACGATCTCAGACTGAAAGACTGGGAACATTCTCAGACATTAAGAAACCTTACTTTAGTTCAAGGTAAAACATCTCTTTCCTGTGGGAAATGACACATCATTGCAATGTACTTATATATGCAGAAATTTAAAACTCAGAATCTTGTGATTTAAAAGAAATAGTTTGTTAGAATACATTGTCTACACCTATCCAGAGAAACGAATCATGAATTCAAGACATGATAACATAGCCAGTATCTTGGTGTATTTTAAATAGAAGGAGATAAGCAAATAAAATGTCTCGTAAGAGCTAATGGGTAGTTCATTGCTAAAATCATACCATATGAACTGAAGAAAAAGACGAGGTTTTGGTGAGTTTCAAGGTCTCCATAAATCAATTTTGTCATTGTTCTTCTCACAATTCCAGATGCTTAATTCCTTTTTAACTGATTGTATTATTAATTATAAAGAATTTTCCCAAATAATGTTGGGTGTATAATCTACTTCTTCAGTTAGTTTTAGTAGGACAACATGAATTGAATCAGTGAGTTATTAAAATATTTATCATATATAGATTATAGTAGTTTTCACTCATTTACATAACAAATATTTTCCACTTTATACTTTCAAAGCTTTTGCATTTTTTAAAATCTCTGCTTCTTGTGAAGAACATTGATTTTTTAATTTTTAAATGCAGTCTAGCAACCTTTTGCACATATTTTGAATATCAATCTGTTTAATTTTCACCCCATTATATACTTCCTTTGTCTTATATCATTCTTCTCTCTACTGATTTTGAAAACTTTTTGAATCTATTTCTACATTTTTGATGGTTATCCTTGAAATTTATCTATACACATTTATCTTTAAAAAGGAATATTAGACTGTTAATGATCACAGAATACCAGAGGTTCAAACCCACTGACCGCTCATTGAGAAAAAGGTGAGGCTATCTACTCCTGTGAAGATTTAAAGCCTTGGAAACACTATCTAGGTTCCCTGGGAATCAGAATTGACTCATTGTCATTGGGCTTGGTTTTGAATTTGGCCTAGCTACCCTAAAAGAGTATAGTCTAACTCACTGCCATCAAGTTGAGGCTGACTCATAGTGCCCCTAGTACATATATGAGGGAAGATAAAAAAAATATTGCTCCTAGGATTCCATTCATAAATACATGGTTTATACCACCCAAAACATGTTTTCACATTAGTAGATGGCTGCAATGGCTAGACGTTGCAGACAAATTCTCTCAGTAATACTCCTGTCTTAGCTTCCTTACTGTACCACTAAGACCTAGGTCTAATCAAAACAGTAGCTTCTGATGGGATCCACCGGGCGGTTGACGTCACGACACAGAGAGGTCAGCTCAGGTTATGGTGACTATTTTTTTTTAAAAAGGATTCAAAAGGGGTAATCTTGATAGATTTTTCTTGAAGAACACAGAATGATCAGGGATTTGTGAGGAAGAAGTTTAAAGAAAACTGAAAACTGTCAGATGAGGAAAAGGCCATGAACATTGACCCAAGTATTTATTTTCCTTTTCATTCATTCTTTTCTTCCCTCCTCCCTTCCTCCCTTCCTCCCACCGTTCCTCTCTTCCTTCCCTCCGTTCTCCCTTTCTTTCTTCCTTCCCATCCGATTATGCACATGGCTATTCCTTGAAGCAACAAGGCTGGCCCACACGGTTGTGTAACATGCCTTACCGTAACCATTCTAAAGTCCTGATCTTGCCGCTCCAGACTACTGTGTATTTCCCCCCAAAATTCAAAGAACATTTAAAAGGAATATTATTTGAGTTCCTTGAGGATGTCAAAACTACCACTTTGATGATGATGTAAACTGAAGAGCCCAGCGTACTTCAGGGAAACTATGAGAGATGAAAATGTCAGAGGGGTAGAGACCTAGATGGAGGGTATGTTGTGAAACATTTACATATTTGTGGCTTAATAAAGGTTTGCATGATTTGGGAGCAGGACTTTTACTTCCTGATTATTTTTTTATTGTCACATTGAAGGAAATGATAAGGAAAGACTTGAGTTACTTAGCTTCCTCCTTAACAATTTAAGCAACTGCATTTGGATTTCAAATAAATATCTAAAAAAGTGAAAAATCAAATTTGATTCTATACTAGCTCGCCTCTTTACATCCTTCCAAAACTTCGGCATCCCAGGCTTATTTGTCAGTTGCATCAGTATGCAATTAGTTTCTCATCCGATATTGGTTTTCAAATTGTCTTTGATTTTCCCTTTCCTCTTACCACCTACATTCAATGTGCCTATGAGTTCTGGTAACTCCTTTTTCACACAATATTTCAAAGAACAAGAACAAGAAGAAAAAAAAATCTACCCACTACCTAAGGCAATGGCTTTTTGATACTTAAACATAATTCCCTTTCAATACTTAAAAATATATGCTTCCCAATAATAAGTAATAGCTTAGGATGTTAGTAATTCCCTTTAATGCTAAAGAATATGAAGTTTGACTTATGACGACATTTAGACTCAGGTCCAACGAATTGGTTTTTGTTTTTCTACAAAGTGTTGGTACTTGTTTCTCTTGAGAGTATAATACACATGTTACTAAATCTTTACTCTTTCATTTCCCACAAAATATCTAATTTAATATGGTAATTTAGCATGTGATCAGTACATACTGATTTAGTGTGATTCCGCACCATCATTACTCAGTGTTTTTCCCCTACAGCTGAAAATTCTTAGAACTTCAAAAAAACCTTGAGTTCATATGAATGGAATGTGTGGTGAGACTGGTTACTTTGGCTCTACACCGTTCTTATAAGTGTAAGGCATCTCACTATTTTACAGCTGTATAGTCCTGCATTGAAGAGACTGCTCTAAATCGTCTATGCTACTATGCAACAAAGAAAGGATTTTGATTTCCATGTATAACTGTCTTCACTACATTGACAAGTCCATTTACATCAATTCTTTATAACAATGATCAATAACTATAATTTATTTTTTTAAAGGTCCTCCTGGACCCCCAGGGGCAAAAGGAGATAGAGGAATTACTGGAGAAAATGGTACACCTGGACTTCCAGGTCCCATAGGTATGTTAATATTAGTTACTTAATAAAGTATGGAGATACTTAATGTATACTGTATGTATGCATAGGGGGAAGGATATGTTTTAGTTATTCTTTACCATATGTATGTTTTTGTTTGGGAACAACATGAAATATTTTATCAGTCTAATCATTATAATATACTGAATGGTAAGCACTGACCCTTGGCAAAGTTATTTTAGCCAGACTATCAGTAAAGGTGTCATCCATATCACAGATTATATGAGGTGGTTTCAAAAATTTCAGGCAAAACTACATTATCTTTGCATTCAATTTTCTTTGATTTTTTGAGACCCTCCCTTACACCACAGTATACAGTCAAGTTGGCTTTAGGTTACCTATGAAGGCAAACATAAAAATCTTTTTTGTATTGAATATGCTTTCAAGTTATATGAATTTTAAGATATAAAAGATTTATATCTTGAATCAAAGACAAATTTAATTACATTTCTTTGACAGTCCTTGATTGGAATATATCTGGTTAAATCCTTGAAACTTGGATGTAGACCTTGAATAGATTACCGGTGACGACTGCCTTTGCTCTCAGCCACTCTGTATTCTACATAGAGTAACATTGCTTCAGAACATTTTTCACTGTGTTATAATCCACAGATGATATTTCCAAGGAATGTAACATAATACCTAGAAAAGGAGAGAATGAAATGCTTTGCTCTTAAAAAGAACAACCAAAAAACAATGTCAATAACACAATTAGCATGCTGCACCAGAATAAAAATCAAACACCACACATGCTCTTTGAAAATCATATTATATGGCCCAATTATAGCTAGAAATATAAATACCATGTGCTTTGTCTTATTATTTCTCTTCATTATATAAAAAGCTTTCCTTTCACATAAATATATTGACCAATGCAGTGAAACAATGTTTAAAAATTAAAAGTGTGATTTTTGACTTTGACACCATTATGCTTAAAAAAATAAATATTTAAAGTTTACAATTTTAAAATATAAAAACACATTTGAAGCATAGATGCATATGTGTGTATACACATGTAATATGTATACACATATCTGTGTATGTATGTATATTATAGACTTTACACCCTTCGTGGAAAATGAAATGAAAAGAGAATGAAATTTTTCTATGAACCTTTTGCATAGATATATGAAGCTTTAGGTGGCTTTGCATACCTTTGGAAGTACTGTCAGGGAAGAATTTTCATTCAGACAAGTCTTTCTCCTTGACTAGTGCTCAGCAGACCCTAACAATGTCAGAAGCAGGGAAAGAACCCACACTATACAGCAGCTGCGGGAGCTGCCAGTCAAGCACTCATCGGCTTGGCCATTACGAATTTAAATGGTCAAAACCTCGTAACTTACCAAAAAAAAGTTAAGTCTGGGCATACGCACTTCTGTACAAAGCTTCATTTTGGAAATATTTTTCCTGATCTATGGATGTATGAAATTAAACAGAGATTTAGAAGTTTTTGTTAATGACAGTAACAGTATTACAAAGTGTTTTTGATTCATTTAGTGAAGACAAAGCGCATGGTGTTTATAATTCTAGCTATAATTAGGCCATATATTATGGGAGATTTTCAAAGAGCATGTGTGGTATTTGATTTTTATTCTGGTGCAGCATGCTAATTGTGTTATTGACCTTGTTTTCTGTATGTTCTTTGTAAGAGCAAAGAAATTTCATTCTCTCCTTTTCTAGGTATTATGTTACATTCCTTGGAAATATCATCTGTAGATTATAACATAGTAAACAATAGTTTAGTTTGTTTCCACTGTTACTGCTTTTTCCACACATAGCCCTTATCTAGTCCCTTCTAAAAGAGAGTTAGATTTAGTTACAGGAGAGATAAACTGATTCTTACTGTATCTAAATAGCACTTGGTATGGGGCACTACAGCAAAAGTCTTCAGGCTGCCATATACTATTCCCAACGTAGAATTCCATACTAACTGTTGCATGCTCTGTTCTCTAACAGAGTGTCTAGTTGGAATTTTAGTGGCACAGTGGTTAAGCACTCAGCTGCTAATCAAAAGACTGGTGTTTCTGGTTCCCAAAAGGTCACAGCCTTGGAAACTTTACGGTAGTTTTACTCTAACCCACGGGGTTGCTGAGAGCTGGGTTTGGTATTTTTGTTTGGTATTCAGTGGGTTTGTTAATTTTGTTTGATACTGGAATCAGGAAATAAAGAGTTCATGATGGACCAAACCAAAAATACCAAACATATTGGCACTGAATCAATTTTGACTCCTGTTTACTTTATGTGTTATAGAGTAAAAGCTTGAACTTCTGCCTTCAGAAGCTTGCTTATATGCTACCACTGAAATGGCAAGATTTCAGCTAGTTCTTTTGGGTACAATGACTGTGTCTTCTTTCCATCTTCTCCTCATGCTTGCTGTATCATTCACTCTTTTACCCATAGAACCTTTCAATATTGCAACGCTAGGTTTGATTTCTTTCTTTCTTTTCTTTTTTTTTTAGTTCTTTCAGTTTAAGATATATTGAGCATGTTCTTCCTTTTTGATTTTCTAATTGCAAATCTTTACACATTTCAATATAATATCTAGCTTTATCTTCTCGAGCTGCCCTTTGAAATTTTCTATTTAGTTCTTTGATTTCATCCATTCCTTTCATTTGCTTCAGCTAAGAGCAAGTTTCAAAGACATCCCCTTTGATCTTTGATCTTTTCTTTCTTGTATGTTTATTTGCCTTTTGCCATCTTCATGAATCACTTTGTTGAGATCCTCCCACATGGCATCATGTCTCCTGTTGTTAGGGTTCCATGGATGAACTCTGTTCTTGAGATGTTTTCAAAATTCAGATGGAATAAACTCAAGTCATATTTTGGCTCTCATGGATATGTTTTACTTTTCTTCAGCTTTAACCAAAAATTACATATGAGCAATTGATCGTCTGTTCCACAATCTGTCCCTCACCTGGTTTTAGCTACCACCGTGGAGCTTCTCCACCGTCTGTTCCCACATACACAGTCGATTTGATTGCTGTGTGTTCTATCTGGAGTAGTCCGTGTATGTCACCTTTCTGTTGTTGGAAAGGCATTTGTTATCAACAAGTCTTTAGTCTTGCAAAATTCTATTGTGCAATCTCCAGCTTCATTTCTATCACCAAATCCATATTTTATAAATATTGTTCCTTCCCCTTTGTTTCCAACTTTTGGATTACAATCTCCAATACTATCAATGCATCTTGATTGCATGTTTGATCCATTCCAGACTGAATACATTGGTAGAAATTTTCAATTTCTTTATTACTATCTTTCGTGGTTGGTGCATAAATTTGAATAAAAGTCGTATTGATTGGATTTCCCCGAAGGCTAGTAGGTATAATATCACAGACAGCATTGTATTTCATGCTTGATTTTGCAATGTCCCTTTTGACAATGAATACCAAATTACTCCTCTGGATTTTGTTACTCTCAGCAGAGTAAATCATATGATTTGCTGACTCTAACTGGCCAATACCAGCCCATTTCAGCTAGGATATTGATCTTTATGTGTTCTATTTCATTTTTGATGAATTCTAATTTTCCTAGATTCATACTTTGCACATTTCACCTTCGCAGCTTTAACAGATCCCTGTAGCTGTTTCCTTTTATCTGGAGTTATGCTCCATCAGCATGAGTTCTTATTTGTGATGTTCAGTGACAGATCTCAGTGTGTGCATGTATAGAAGACTGCTCTGTTTGGCCAGCGAAGACCAGCATGGATATTCAGCTACAACTTGTCCTGAGAACAAATACTATGTTTTTGCAGACTCCGCTGTGACACTCAACCAAATGATTGTTTCTAGACATAGGCCTTAGATTGATTTGATTACCTGCTGAATTTCTGTTGGAGACAAAGTTTTACAATGGATTGAAAAATATTGCTGATTTAGAATAATATCATTCTCAAAATCAACAAGTGTTAGAAGTTGTTAGTCCAATTTTTGGTGTCAGCATGAGATGCTGGACTTTGACAAAGACTTTCTAAATGGACGGGAGAGGTACAATTGCTGTCCTACTGAAACTTGCAGCCTAGTGGCAATATTATTAGAGGTGGACACTGAAAAATGATGTACAATCAATTTCTCATCATGTCCCTCCAGAGGCATCGATGGAAATCGGGTTAATGTGATATCTGTGCGCTTATAATGGCACTTAAAATTAGATTTTTATAAGAGTTTAATCAAACTCCAGAATGAAATATCAAACTCCATAGAAATAGAGCATTTTCTGGAGGAGGGGAAAAGAGCAGTTGATACCAAGGGGTCAAGAAGAAAGAAAATGTTTTGAAAATGATGATGATGGTAACATATGTACAAATGTGTTTGATACAATTGGTGTATGGATTGTCATAAGAGCTGTAAGAGCCCCCAATAAAATGATTCATTCATTAAAAAAATTAAAAAGAAATAGAGCATTTGCTTTTAAATACATTTTTCACCAAAGAGATGTGCATTAAAAAAGAGGTTATTTTTATTTAAACATATAAAACCCTGTATGGATATATGACATAGCATGTTCATAAAAGGATATTTAATTTGTGTTGTACCTACTAATCTTCCTTGTTTGGGATAAAAATGTTAGGTATTCCTGAGTTATTTCCAACTCATAGTGACCACACGTATAACAGAATGAAGCACTGTCTAGTCCCGCCCCACCCCCACAACCCTTGTCACGCCTTAGCCGGTTCTTGAAGCCAGTGCACCTAGCTATCTCCCTGAGGGTTTCTGTCTCATTGACCCTCCTGTTACCGAGCGTTACAGCCTTCTCAAACATCGGCTCCCTTTGGTCAGAAGCCCAAAGCATGTGGGATGAATTCTTACTGTACTGGATTCCAAGGAAGATTCTGACAGAATATCTTCCCAGAGAGATTGGATCTTCTGGGAGCGCATGGGATATCTAATATTATCTGTCAATACCATAATATAAATCGGCTAATTCTTTCCCCGGGACACTTATGATTGTCAAGCTTTCACAGCAGGTGAGACAAGTGAGAACACCTGGCTTGTTCAGGTGACATTTTTGCTTTAAAAAACAAAACAACTTTCAAAGGTGCTTATTAGCAAATTTGCCGAATGCAATCTCTCATTCCGGTTCGCAACTGTTGCTTCCATGGACATTTATTTTGGATCCAAGTAAAATCAGATCCTTGACAAATTTAATGTTTGCTCTATCATGATGTTGCTCACTGGTTCAGTAATGAGGACCTTTGTTTCCTTACATTGAGTTGTAATTCACACCGAAGGCTGTGTGGTCTTTGATTTTATCAGTAAGCGCTTCCAATTCTCTGCACTTTCAGCAACCACAATGGCGTCAGGTTGCTAATGAGTCTCCCTCCAATACTGATACCACAGTCTTCTTCAAATAGTCCAATTTCTCAAATTAATTGCTCAGCATACAGACTAAATAAGCATGATGAAAGAATACAACCATGACATGTATCTTTCTTGCTTTTGAACCTTGGGAAGAAAGGGAATTCTAGAACATTTAATTGTGTTCATGTGGAACCTATACATAGACAAAGAGTCAATCATCTGAACAAGGGTTAGCAATGGAATATGTAAATGTGTAAAAATAAATCCATGAAAGATAATTATTTATGCCATAACGGAGTCCCTTAATCTTTTCTATAAAGTATATTTTAATATTTCACATTGCTTGAGTTTTTCTTTCTCTGGTAAAAATCTTAGAATTTCAACTGTCAGCTTATAAATGTCAACCACAGTAAAATCTCATCATTTGAAAATTGTTTATTAGTTTATTTATTACAATTTCTATAAAAAAATACCACGTTTTCCCCCTAATGTTTTCTTATTATTACAATAATGTGCTATTTACTGAATATCTACAAGATAGTAAATGTGCAAATATTTATACTTAGTGTTTATATAATCTATCAGTGCACACATGGACTTTTTGGAAGGACTGTTCTTCATATTATCTCATGAAGACATAGATTATTTTATTATACCCCAAATATTAGAAAAAAATAATTATTTTTCACTTCTCTTTTTCTCTTTAACCATATAGGTCCTCGAGGCCTTAAAGGTGATCGGGGAGCAATTGGCTCATTTGGAAGTCGAGGAGCTCCAGGCCCACCCGGGAAGACAGGGAACCCAGGTATTATTGTAATGCATATTTTCTATTTGAAATATATATGATATAAACCAGATCATGGCTCTTTTTCAAATTCTTTGAAGACATAAAGATAGTATAAGTAGTAGTGCTCACGATACAACTTATTTTATGTTCTGAAACATTTTTTAAACTAATTTCTGATCACCTAAGGAAAGTTTTAGTTCTCAAAGGAAAATAGATTGACAATTAAGAGAGTGAAGATGTATAAATTTTAAACAGCAGTAAAGGAACAAGGGACTTGGTATCTATCTTACAACTAAGACAACAGAAAGATTGGCAAAGAAAAACAAAAGCAGTATAAGTATTATTTAGTCCAAATTTGTTAAGTTATTGTAACAAAATACAGATTAATCTGTAATACTATCCTGTGAAAATTAACTTGCATATATTAGTATATGAGTGGGCATTAACCAAAACTTTTGTGAGCTCTCTAATTTTCATATTAAGTATGTCATTTCTACCTGGATGGCAAGTAAATACTCCACATTTAGCTGAAAGGTTGATGGTTCAAACTCATCCCAAAGCTTCTACAAAAGCAAGTCAGGAGATCTGCTTCTGAAAGTTCATTGACATGAAATCCTACCGAGAGGGTCTATTCTCCCTCAAGGTAGCCATAAGTTGGACTTGACCCAACGACAACTAAAAATGACATGCCAGTCACATACCCTTCAATTGTCAACTTTCCCAAGTTTCACAGATGACAGAAATACTGTACCCTAATTTCAATGTAAATTTCTACCAAGAAATTAGGACGTTCTTGATAATATCAGTGTTCCTAGATTGTGTCGATGATAATTAGGTTTAGAAAAAAATCAGCTTGCTGGAAATAAAAACCAGTTGCTGCTCGGAGGACCCCTTCGTGTGTGTCAAAGGGGCGAGTGTATGCATTTCATAGACGTCGGTAGCTGATTTCTCACTCGGAGATCATGAAGCCCTTCTTCGGAGGGACCTCTGGGTGGACTCTCATCTTCAATCTGTCAGTTAGCCGCATAGAACTGTAACGGAAATGCTTCTTAGCCACAAATCTAAAAACCCAAACCCACTGCTCAGGGGTCCATTCTGACACACAGTCACACAACAGGACAAAGCAGAACTGCAGCAAAAGGTTGCCAGGACTTTATGCTCCACGGAAGCAGACTGCACATCTTCTCCTGAGGAACGGGTGGGGGATCAAAACTGTCGTCTTTTGGTTTGTAGCCAAGTGCGCAGCCTCTGCACCACCAAGATCCCTTTAGCCCTGATGAGAGGGTGACCTATAATCCTTCTCCACCTGGTCCCTGATTACCTGCACAGTTTATCGATGCATCAACGCTCTCTAAAGCTTCCTAGGTCCATCGGTAACATGAGAAGTATCCGTTTGCTTTGTTTGTTTTAAAGTATTCACATCACATAGGAATTGCTGGATTTTCTATATATTCTAATTGTGTCCAGTAGGTAAATGTGTTGAAATTATGCTTAAAACGAATATAAAGCCTATTTATAGATTCTAAGATAATTCAAAATAATTCTATAAAGGCATAAAAACTATTTTTCCATACCCTAAGTTAACAAGTTAAAATGTTCAGAATAGTTCATGTCACATTGTATACTTTCTATTAGCTGCAGTACGTATATATTCTATATTTCTTTTTACTAGGTAAAGCCTCTGGGGGGTGGGGGGACACAACAACAATAACCAAACTCACTGCCTCTAAGTTGATGGGACGCACAGCTACCATATCGGACAGAGGAGAACTGCCCTGTGAGCTTCCAAGACTGGAACTCTTTACAGCAGCGGTTCTCAACCTGTGGGTCGCAACCCCTTTGGGGGTTGAACGACCTTTTCACATGGGTTGCCTAAGACCATCAGAAAACACATAAATATTTCACAATATATAATTACATATGTTTTGTGATTCATCACTATGCTTTAATTATGTTCAATTTGTAACCATGAAAATATATCCTGCATATCAGACATTTACATTACGATTCATAATAGTAGCAAAATTACAGTTATGAAGTTAGCAATGATAATAATTTTATGGTTGGGGTCACCACAACATGAGGAACTGTATTAAAGGATCGCCACATTAGGAAGGTTGAGAAACACTGGTTTACAGGAATAGAAAGCTCAGACTTTCTCCCATGGAGCGACTAGTGATTTTGAACTTCAGACCTTGTGGATGAGGCCCAACTCATAACCACTATGCCACTGGGGCTCCAATATAAAGCCCAAATCTCAATAAATACTCAGTTCTCAGAGTACTTGGGAAAACATTCACTGATTACTTCACCCTGTCAGCAAAATTTCAGTGTGGTTTCAGTGTGTGCTGGACATAAATGCATAAGAAGCAAGGAAATAAAAATGTAAAAATAACTAACCACAATACAATATGGCAAATGCTAAAACAATTTTTTGTGAAGTTGGCTAAAATGAAGATGAAGAAAAAAAGAAGTTGCCTGAAATGATATGGGACTAGAATGGAGGCCCACAGACTAGAGAGGATGTGGTAGCTGCTAATACAAGGTGAAAATTTCCAAACCACCAGCCACTCACCAGGAGAATCACGAGACAGTCCTCTCCTACAAAGGTTCGTAGTCCTGGTCAGTCTAAGGACCAGTTCTAATCTGCGCTTAAGGGTCGCTGTGATTGGAACCCTTCAATGGCAGTGTGTTCTGACTGGTTCTAAAGAGCACAGAGGTTTCTTTGATCTTCTCTCAAACTTTATCTGACTTAAGAATCACAGAAAGAACTTGGTAAGAAAAAAAAAAAACTTGTTAAAGTGGCTTAAAGGACCCTATAGAGTTTCTGATTCAGGAGGTCAGTAAAGAGCAGAACAATTTGCATTCTGTACAAGAGTCCAGAGAGACTGGTGATGATATTGACTTAGGGACTACATTTGAAAACTACATAGTTGGGTGAAGCAAGGAAAAGAAGAAAGAGAAGACCCACAAAAGAAAAATAAAGTGCAGAGGCTCGCAATCCTAGGGTTCTATCACGCTTCTATCAAACGACTCACATTTGGAAGAAGTAACTCTAGCAGCAGTGCGTGGTACTTCTTTAGTTATTCGACAGATTAAAACGAGGAATAATAGAGACCCTCTTCCAGAAGAGTCCAAGCAAGGGATACAATCAGAAGTGTTAGTGCAAATATTATCCTATCCCAAGTCAAAAGGTCATGTCAGAGCAGCCCTACTTACTTCCTCCTGCTACCCCTTCATGCTCCTCCTCCTCCATGTTGAAAGTACACTATTCCATTATCTTTCATTTCCTTTGTCCGCAAGCTTTGTGAAACCCCTTTGTACATACAAGATACTAAGTTAAGTATAAGCAAATGAGAGATAAGACATCACCCTTAGCTGACAGAATCATCAAACAAGAGAAAGGAAAGCTTCTTCCTTTCTCTGTGCTTAACAGATCTATGAGAATAGATCATTTTAAATATTTGCCTCAGACAGTCTTATATATTTATTTGAAATAGTAGTTCACGTGTTTTCTAAATTACTAGAGAACTCTACATAGGAACTTGTTAAACAAGAGAGACCTTGCAGCATGTAAATAATGTGCTTCTTGGAGTCAACCCCCAATGTTAAGTTATAGACTTTTTAAAAGTAGTTAAAATCATAGACCATCAAATTATTCACTTATGTATTCAGGAAACATTTTCTAACAACTCTGTGTCAGATTTGCATACAGAGCTTAAAATATGGGACTGTTAATCAAGGAAAGGCCAGTGATAGGAGACCACGCTGTAACTATGATCACAGAAATAGCCATTTTACTAACACTTCATGGGTAGAGGCTGAGAGGAAGGTGGAACGAGAAGTCGATGATAAAGCTGTAAGTCATTTGTCAGCGGAGGCTGAGTAGGAGGAACAAAGTTGCAGATTGAAGAGTGCGAGAAGCATGTGGTCCGAAAAATGCCAAAGGCAGAGGGAGTTATAAAGGATAATCAAGAAAAATCATCTTCAGAAAGCTCATTGCGTCTCTTAATTTGGAGATGTTACCTTTGCTGAGTAGAGTGGAAACCAATTGGACCATGTTGAGAGGTCAATTAATGATGCAGACTTTATGTGGGGGGAGAGCCAACTCTTGCGGGATTTTCCTAGGTAAAGGAGCAGAAAGTTGATTATTGTTGTTTGTTGTATCTTTCACTTATGTATTTAATGTTATTTTTTAAGGAGAGACTAGTCTTATTTGAATGAGGATGAAAAGGCAAAGTAGAAAAGAGTTAGAAGCTGCTGAGGAAAGAAGGGTGGGGGGAGTTTAAGATTGCTGAAATAGGAGCTCTGGGATTGCAGAGGTTAAACCCGTGCAGAGGTTAAACCCGTTTGCACCAAATAGCCACTCCATGGGAGAAAGAGACGCAGTCAGATTCCACAGAGAGACCGCCTTGAAAAAACACATGGAGCACTTCTGCTCTGTCCTACAGGGCCACCCTGGATGGATTGGACTCAATGACAAAGGGTAACAGCCTTGTCGATTATTTGTGACAATGTATCTCAAAGACACAATTCAGGTTTATAAGATGACAGCTATCATCATTGCAACATCATTAGTATATTTCTAAAGCTGCAGGTTGTCATGAACGGATAATTTAGATTATGTCCTGAAGCTCTGGTTCCTTTTAAAACAAGCATCATATTTGCCCTAATGTTACATTCCCAAACTCCAGAACACATAACCATTGAGTTGATTCTCACTCAGCAGTCCATACGGCGGAGTAGAAGTCCCCACGTGAGTTTCGGAGACTGTAAACGCCTCATCATTTTCCTGAGTAGTGGGCTTATGGTTTTGAACTGCTGGTGGTTAGTGATCCAAAGCATAACCATGATGCCACAAACCAAAAACCTAACTCAATGAATTCCAGCTCACAGTGGCCCAAGGTAAACCTGCTCTCGGGAGTTTCAGAGCGTGCAACTCTTTACCACTCCATCTTCCTGAGGAGCAGCGGCTGGCTTCCTAAAGCTCACTCACTTTGAGGTTCCCCCACTAACTTGTAACCACTCGGCCACCAGGGGTCCCCCCCTATTTTAAGTTAATCTGTAACAAAGGCGGGGAGAAAAGTCATATCCTTGTCAATGAGGGTGGCGCGCGATGGAGACCCAATGCCCATCTCTAGACAACTGGACATACCTTGCAGAGGGGGAGTGGG
>NW_022103906.1:50231943-50334592 GCF_000313985.2 Echinops telfairi | reverse complement strand
TCCGGGAACCCAAGAGGCAAGAGAATTTTGGGAATGATGAGGGCAACAAATGTATAGATGTGCTTTACACAATTGATCTATGTATTGTGATAAATTGTATGAGCCCCAATAAATTGATTAATTAAAAATAAATAAATAAATAAATAAATATGCCTCTATTTCTTTCGTAAGGTTTTCCTGGACGTAAAGGCCAGAAAGGAGAAAAAGGAAGTGGAAGCATGCAAAGTAAGTTCATGGGTCTTATTTTCTGCATGTCCCTGAGTTTTGATAGGGCAGCATTGACTCTGTGTTGGTTAAAAGGGCCTGAACAGGAGGCAAGTGTGGAAAACATTAGCATTGATCAGTGAAGTGTGGATGGAAGCCAGCCACAGTTTTCTCCAAGATAAAACATATGAATTGTAGTAAAACAAATCGAATAAATAATACACATTGAACCTCTTTACCCAGTTGTATTTTGTCTCAGTGATGAACATTATTTTCTAAAAATTCACATAGATTATTATATAATTTTCAAGCCAATTCCAATCCACTGAAGAAAAATCCATCTTATGAACTGAAACAATTACTTCTGTCTTACCAACTAACTGAAATAACTGAGACCTCAAATATATGAATCTGGCTAGTTGGGTTCCCTCCTTCCAGATTAATTTATTGATGGCTGAATATTATTTTGTTTTGTGTTATAAAAAACTTGAAAAATTGATATTTTCTGTCCTAGAGGTTCAAAATTTTGCTAGAAATTTCTCATGAAACCTCATACTGTGATATAGGTAACCTGTAAATTGCGTTTTAGAAATTGTGACATGAGATATCTTCAGTTTGCACTTCCATCAGTTGTGTGCCTCGACCAAATCTACATCAATACATTGGAAGGATTATAAAAACAATGATTATAAAAATAATAATCTTCAATGTCAAAGGCCCTTCACTTGTTTGCCCAATAGAAGCTATGCACACCTCAGCCCAGTGGTCAGCATCTTTACCACGAAGGTGTACCTTGTAGGTATACCTTTAGGATAAAAACTTCCTGTCTAAAAAGTTACCATTTGTAATCATAATCATAGTCTTAAAAATATACTCTTTTTCCTACTTTAGCACATTGACAATTAATATAATTGTTGGAAATACCAGCTGTTAGGGATGCTTTCAGCAGCTATCGCATATGTGTGCTTGCCACAAAGTAAACAACAAAGGATATTATACAAAATGTGAGTCATCTCAGAGAGCTTTCCCATTATTCAGCAATGATAATGATGACTATTATTAACATATTAGGATAATGAGAATGTTAGCATATCTTCCTTTGGCTGTTCATTCTTCAGTGTGGTCACTTTTGCTTGTGTTCATTTATTCCCATTTCTCTTTATCACCTTTGTTTTAAGTTGGGCTCCTCTTGTAATTCTCTCTTATCTATCTTCATGTTCATCTCCCTCCATCTTTGTCTTTTCTTCTTTATCTTTCACCTCCTTTTCTTAGAATTTTCCCGAGTTTCTTAACATTAATGCTGTTCAAGTTTCACAAATAAGAGAACAATTGACAGTTGAGAATTCAAACTAGCTTCTGCTACCTGAGGTCATCAGTCACTTTGAACAACTTTTTTTTCAAATATGCTCAGAAATGTTTTATATTCAAGATATTTTGGAGTGTGTGTACATACTCTCTTTGAAACAGCAACAAAACATATATTTCTGTGTGTATTTGTATATAGTGTTCAACTCCCTCTATAAAAATCTATAATGTTTGAAAAAGAGAAAGGATTCTATGTGTGGTTGTCTTTTTCCTTGGTACTATGCCAATAATACCAATTTAGTACATATATTCAATGGTTACACATTATCTCTCATTATATAGTTATAGCATAGTTACTATAGCCATTCAATTCCCTAGTCATGGGTGATTTTTGTATAGTTTGATTTGACTTTAACAATATCAAATATCTTCACATAGGATCTTCTGGGAATATTTTTAATAGAAATATTGTTCAAAGTAAAATTAATAGTTCAGGTATTATCTATGTTTTAAAATTGTGTACGTTTTTCCAAATGACTCCAAAAAGTTGTGCCAATATATTCCATATGATAATGATTGGATCACTATGATCATCAATTAATCCTGATATGTGAAAAATTATATATAATAACTACATAACTTTTAATAAAGAATAAAAATTTACATGTTTTAATTGATTTTAAATATCTTAATGTAAAATGCAATGTTTTTAATATTTTGAATCAACAATTAAATATAATAAAAATAATCATTGATTTCCTCTTTTATATATGTATCAGGACCAGTACAACTTCTCTGATCATATTAGGGCAGGACCCTTTTAAGATCAGATGGGTTGGGTAGGACACCTTCTGCTACCATCTCAATAAAAGACCCTTCATCTCTGGACAAATCATCAGCACAACTGACTTCCAAGATCCCTTTCTGACTCCACCAAGTGACCTTGGTTCCCGTCTTTTTCGGCTCTGCATGGCATCCTCTCCTGGTCCTTGGTGATGTTTGGGCCTCTGCTCTCATGTCCATCTCTCTTCTGACTCCAGTACCCCAAACCTACCACCATCCCCCAGTACACCTACCCTGGATGCCTTCAATGAACTGGCTGGCAGACTGCTACAACCAGTTCCAGATTATAGAACAAGAGCCCTCTCCCATTTATTCAACTAGTAACACACTGGTTTTAGGAGAAACTTCATGGTTATTGATTGTATGTGGTTTCTTTATATTTAGAACATTAGGCATAGGAATGACATAAAAATGATTTATTCAACTAATCAAGATATTTCCATTGTGGACCTACTGGAACTAAGAAGGTAAACATCATTTGTAGTCCTACAGAGCCAATCATCCATCGAAATATAGACAAGTAAATGAGTAATTGTACCACAGCAAAGCTATACAGGGTGAAGTATAAGAAAATAGTTATTCAGAGGAGATACAGATTTAATTCCTTAGGATATTAAGAAAGTTTATTTTGACTTATTTTACCTTCATGTCTTATTCTCCATATTATACAGTATTTTCCTCCAACCTCTAAAAGGGCAGAGATGGAGCTTGGATAATATATTTAACACATTGAAGCTAAACTAAATCTTTTTTCCTCCTAAATTACCTGGTCATTTCAAGCAAAATGTCTGGATTATGGAAATATAAAAAATTCTTTGTATTTTACCTCGTCAATATAGAGTCTGGAGCCTTGTGTAGTGAAGAAAGGAACAATGGTATACAAAGGAAAACAAAACCGACAACAACAAAAAGAATAGAAAAGTGTGAGATTCCTTGTTTCTGAGAGCCTCTCTACTGATTAACAAGCCAAATTTTTCATAGCTCTCCTTTCTTTGCATTTTAATATATATCCCTCAGTTCATATAAGTTCTAGTAGAATTCTCAGCAGTATGTCTATCTGTAGCTCACTGTTTCTGTTCCTTCCCTGGTAAAATGGACATCTTCACACCTACCTCACAGGGCTGTTGTGAGGATCAAATAAGGTATTGTGTGTAAAGATGCTCTGTAAAATCATAAAGTGCTTTAAATGCATCAGACATGGTTCACAGTGTTCTCTTTGAACTACAACTGCTCTTCCTCACTGGCACATTGCAGATATTTTAAATATACAATCAGTACAGGAGTAAAAGCAGCATGAACATGCAAGAAGCCAAATAAGTGCCATGGGCAAAAAGAGAGGTGCTAGAGAATAAGATAAGACTTTACATTAGATAGAGCCATGCGAGTGTGACCAGAACGCAAATCGGCGAGTTAGTCTGAGCTGAACAGAAGAGCAAAAGTTATAAATAAAAGGAGAGACTAAGCAGAGTGTATGCCAGGGGCCAGAAGCCGTCAAGAGAGGTCAGAACAAAATGTCAGACTAATAAAACAAGAGTCTCGGCTCCGAAGGACAAAACAGGAGCCCAAAATATTGCCGATGAGAAAGCTCTAAGAAGAGTTCGAACAAATTAGAGTTGTCAGTGATACTCTTAGACTATTCCAGCCGAATATCAAAATGTCAATGAAAAAAGAAAAAGAGGAGAGTATCTCAGCCAGTCGTTTAAATGAGAGTCCTCAGTATTAGCAAACTGACAACTTTCTTTTTCTTTTTTTAAAGAAGAAATAAAGTAATTGAACAACTGCCATGGAGTGGGTCCTAATTCCTACTAACCTCATAGACATAAAAATAGACTTTTACCCTATAAGGCTTTCAGTGTGTTATTTTTGGAAGTAGTTCTTCAGGCCACTGGGCCTTTCAGATAGCTACTCCTCATGTTAAACATGTGGGCCACCAAGGAGGCGGGCAGAAATATTTGTTGTTGCTAGGTACCGATTCTGACTTCTACACCCCAATGACCATCAGCACAGAACACTGCCTGGTCCTTTGTCATCCTCACAAGTGTTCTTAAGTTTGAGCCCATCGATGAAGCCACTGTGTCAATTCGTCTTGTTGAGGGTCTTCCTCTTTTTCACTGACCCTCTGCTTTACCAAGAATAATGTCTTTCTCTAGGGACTGGTTATTCTGACATGTTCAAGTACATGAGCTGAGGTCTCACCATCCTTACATCCAAGGAGCATTCTGGCTGTGCTTCTTACAAGACAGATCTGTTTGTCCTTTTGGCAGTCCATGGTATTTTCAAGATTCTTCACCAACACCATAATTCAAATGCATGGGATTTCCTTTGGTTTTCCTCATTAAATGGCCAACTTTAGCATGCATATGAGGTGACTGAAAATCCGTAGCTTAGGTCAGGCACACTATAGTCCTCAAAGTTAGCAGCCTTGCTTTTCAACACTTTAAAGAGGCCTTGTGCTTCATCAATTACATTTTGGGCTGCTAACCATAAAGCCAGAAGTTCAAGCCCACCAGTCACTCGGCAGGAGGAAGTCAAAGCTCTGTATAAGTTTGAAAATCCACAAGGAAGTTCTACTTTGTCCCAAAGGGTCACTATGAATCAGAACCAACTTGATAGCAGTGGGCTTGGTTTTTTGGTTTAGGAATTACTCAGTTAAAGCAAATAACCAGAAATAATTTGGATCTCTTTGCCTGGTTTTCAATTGATATGACTTCCTATCCTAGTCCTTACAATTGTTCAGCAGTTGAGGATAGGCCAAACTTATAGAACCTGCTGTTTGATCACCAGTCCATATTGATCTCAGAACGACCCTTATCCCAGAGATAGGTCCTTAGACGTTCAATTAATAATTCATTTGGCATCCCAGATTGCAAATAAATGGTTAAATATATAGAATAGTAATCTGAACTTTCCATGTGAGGGAAGGAAGGGCCTCTTTCTCTTGTTAGACAAGAAGGATGTTGAAGATTCAGTTCAAAGGCACAAATGAGTGCCAGTTCTAATCATCTGTACACATTATTGAAGACAAACTATGTCTGTGTTGAACTTAAATGCTGGTCAGAGCTATTTGCCTCCTGTATTCTCATCCTATCTTGAGTGTTTGAGTCAAGCTAAGGAATGCCTACTATGTCACTGAACACTAAGTGTACAACTGGTCTTCAATGTTCCAGCTACCAAAGTCTGGTTCATTTTTCTATCTTTTTGAACTTCGATCATGCTCAATGAGATGTGAATTTAGAGCAAATATTTGAAAAGCATACGGTCATTTGAAAAGCAAGCTTTTCTTCATCTGTTTTCTATTGAGGATTCAACTCAATCTTAAATGAGTTTTGGTTTTTTCCCAAAGCATTCAATTGATCAAAGTACAGCCCTTTCTCCCCCAGTACTAGATTATCATAGTACTGGCCATTTAGAGAACACTTCCTGACTGCTAAGCATTTTCGGTGTATTATTGTTTCTTCTAATCTGACAACTAACCCAGTTAGGGTTGGCACTATTATTCCTATATTACAGACTAGACACTGAAGCTTACTGCCATCAGTGAGAGAGCAGAAATGCACAGTTAGATCTGTCTGTCTTCCAGGGCCATGTTTGTGATGAAGAATCCATGCAAAAGTCTCATAATGAACCCGAACCCAACCAACCTACTGCCATTGAGTCAATACCAAGCCATGCAAACTTATTTTTATAAGATTTCTGAAACTGTAAACCCTTATAGGAGCAGAAAGTTTCACCCTTTTCCTACTGAGTGCCTGGGGGGAATTTCAACAGCTGACCTTGTGGTTAAAAGTCTAGTGCTTACCAGGGCAGGGCAATATTATCCCATAAGGTTTCAATGGTTGTAAATATTTTCAGGGGCAGAAAGCCCTATTGTTCTACCATATAGTTCCTAGAGGATTTGAACAACCAGCTTCAGGTCTAACAACTCAATGCTTACCCCATTCTACCACCAGGGATTCTAATATTAGTATTGTTATACATAAAGCACAAATCCATGGGAGAAGTATGTGAGGGGCGATAAAGAGAGATTTGTAATGAGCAGCTTGTTTTCTTGGGTAGGACTAATAATTTGAAGACCCTAAGGAGATAAAGTTCTTAATGGATGACTTCCATTAGATCAAATTCTAAAAATCATTCTCAATTAATCTTTATTTGTTTACAGTTCCACCTTCATATACTACTCTAGTTATTACTTCCAGTCTCTCCCCAAAGTACATTACTAAGAAACATATTCTTTCTGGTGTGCTCACAGTATCCATTATCACTAATGAGAGGTATTTATGTGCACCAGGGGAAGACGCTACCTGTTAATATTCAACCTTTGTTCCAGTAACTGGCTCAGTTTTCACATTTTTCAATATAATTTGGCTGCTTTGATGTCTTCTTTTATTTGATGTCTCTCTTCTTTATCATATCTCTGTTTTTAACACCAAAATGTATTTATTTTTCATCCCGGTAGCACTCAGTGGGAGTTAGCGTATCCTTGAGAAATGATGACTCTAGGTAACTTAACTTGATGACATTCATTTGTGACAGTTATGTGGTATTTAAGGCTTGTAATTCCACAAACTCTTGCTAAAAATCCAATGTTACTCCATTTATATAATAGATATGTTCTTCAACAGTGTGCCTAGCTAATATATTGTTAAATGAAATACAGCTTAAAATAAGCAAGTCATCCTATTGTTAGGAACTTCACTGTTTAATTCCAATCCCACCTAACTTCCACAGTCTAATTCTCCCCAGAGCCAACTAGAAGGGATAATTCTATATGCCTCCAGCTAGGTTTCTTTCACTGGTGAAATTGGAATTCATTCAGTGATGTGCAGGAAACGCAGATGGAGTAGAGAGACTCTATATGTCCCTTATCACTAGTCACAACCTCTGATGACCCTCTTCAGAGAAAGGAGTCCTGGTTTTCTATTCTGTTCTGAAAATGTACTCTTGCACAAAGGAAACATACTTTATTATTTCATAGCAAAGTACCTTCTGAGGGCAGGTTCTAAACCTAATAGCTGCCCTCCCCTCCGTGGCATCTCTGAAGATGTACAGTCCTACAATCTGAATCTCAAGACCAACTTCCCTAGAAGCCCACAGTTAGCTTGTTAGTACTTGGGCGGATCACGAAAAATGTTTTAAGTAGTATGACTTCAATCCAGAATTTTTACACTCCCTGCGAGTGCCACCTTGACTCTGATTCGAGGGTTCTCTTGCAGTCTTTGTTTTTCTTCCAACCATTTGATGAGCACACAACTTAGATGTCATACATGAATAGTTCAATCGTTCAATCATATCAAGGGAAATTGTACAATCGGCACCACATCTGTCTGAGAGCATTTCCCCCCACCCCCACCCCATAGTTAAATCATCTTTAAAATGAGTTGGGCAATCACCATCTGTTCTCCCTCCCCACCCCCTTCATTATTTACTCCTAAAGTCCCTGTTCCCTCCTGAGCACCCACTCCCCACCCCTGTTGCATTCCCTATAACACTTTGTTATCTTGCTTGATACATTTTAAACTAGAATGCTTGAATCTCAGCAACCTCTGGGATATTAGTCATTAGAGGGAACTACTTTCTCTCAGTGCTTTGAACATGTTATCAGGAAGGACCAGTAGCTGAAGAAGGACATCATGCTTAGTAAATTAGGAGGACATTAAAAACCAAAAGAGAATAACCTTCAAATAGATGGATTGGCAATGATGACTGCCACAGTAGATGCAAATATTGCAGTGGTGATAATGATGGTGTGTGGGGGGCGAGGGGCGTGTTGCATTCTGCTGTCCACAGAAGTGCTTCGAGTTGAAACCAAGTACCTAACATCCAACATAACAGCAGTGTGGGTTATTCCGTGCAGTGAAAAGCTCCCTGCTTCCAAAAGTGCAATTCTAAGTTTTTATTTCCTAGACATTTTAAAACACAGCCTCTCTAATTGAATATGAATCACCATTATGTATAACTTCTCACTGAAAATCCACATGGCTCCTTATTTATTATCCATAACTGTTTTTATTTAAATTATGTATCTGTTCTATTCACAAATATCCTTTGTGCTAACCTCTCTCCTGTTAGATTTGCTTTCATTTTGTCCTATTAACCACCACACACCTGCACCCAGAAACACTTTTCATCCCCAAATCATAGGCAATGTATTCATATGTTTATCACAGAGAGCGGCTGCTATGGGTTGCATTGTCTCCTTTAAAATTTTATGTTCCAGTCATAACTTTGGAACCTGTAAAATATCACTGTTTGGAGCAGATTTTTTTAAGGTGTTCCTAGAGTAGGGTGGATTCTAAACCCTATCATTTTTGAGTGGTGTTTTATAAAAAGAGCAGAATATATGAAGTGATACACAGAAGGGAAGCAAATGTCATGTGGCGATTGTCTATAAACAAAGGAATACCAAGGGTTGTCAGCAGTCCACAGAAACTAGCACAGAGGCTCACAGAACACATCGACATGACTGCGGCCTTGGTTTTGTGAGAAATTAATTCCTCTCCCTAAGGTTACCCACCTAGGACATCTATCATTACAGTGTCGCTAGGTACTAAGCTGGTAGTTAAGTAAACAAATTACTATTAATGTACTTAGCCTTCTAAAACAAACAAGCACACAAACACATTGCTGTCCTATCTATTCCAGTCAGCAAACTTTTGGACAGAGTAGCACTTCCGCAGACGGTTTCCCAGGCAGTGCACTGTCACCGGAGCAGACTGCAGTCTCAGTGTGCTGCTCTACAGAGGGGTTTGTATGTTCCAACTCCTGACCTCTTGATTAGCAGCTGAATACTTAACCATCAACACCTAGGACTACACTCTTTGAGGCATCAAATGGGTACTTTATATATAATTCTCTAATTTTTTAATAAAAATAATTTAAGACTTTATAGTAGGAATTTCTGTTTTAAAGTGACCCTATTTGGAAAAGAGAGGATTTTGAAGCTATGAAATCACTGCACAACAGGTGTGGCTGCTTAGTTCCTGTTTATGTTCTTAGGTAGCAGAGAATTGGTTCCCACTTACACGGACTCTGTTTACAATAAAACAAAACACTGTCTCATCTTGCACCATCCACTAAGTGTTGCTATATTTGAGTCCATTGCTGCACCACTGGGCCGATCTTTTCCATGGATCTTTTTGCTCTATCAAGCATGACGTGCGTCTTCAGGGACTAATCCGTAAAGAAGCACATGAGAGGAAGTCTTCCATGCTTACTTCTGAGGAGCATTCTAAGACAGATTGGAACATTCTTTTAGTATATTCAGAACTGTTTGCTAATATCATAATCCAAAGGCATCAATTTTTCTTGGGTCTTGCTTATTCATTGTCTAAGGTTTGCATATATATGAGAACTTAAAGGAAAAGATTGTATTCTCCAGTTTATACCCACAGAGATATACAATTTGTCTTTTTATTGGAAAATAATCAGGACACAAAATATTATTTACAAAACACAAAAAGGAAGTTCTTAGCCTATTATGTTAGTAGATGTGGGTATGGTTAAATGAAATTGGTTAAAGATGACTCTCTGTCCATGTCTTTATGGCTTCTACCAAATGACTTGGTGGGACCGTGAAATTAGGGTATGTGAAATACTAACAAGGGGGATTGGTCAGTTTTGCTATTCCTATCTGTATAAGAAAGCCATTTCAGAAGCAAAATTAGGAAATCCTGAGATCATCAAGAAAGAAGAACTACCGGTGGAACCTACGAGAAATGTCTACCTGAATTGGCAAAGGGCTCAGAAGCATCAGAGTCTGCAACAACAAGACCTTGGGCAGAACCGTGGTTGGGTTTCCTGATCACAGAAGCAGGCAAGGGCCAAGGGATCATGAGGCTGAAAGGCTAAGGACTAGACCAGAACACATGGCTGTTAGCACGAGAGACAAGAGGCACTGCTGTGGACAAGAGGACTGCATCTGTACCTATTTTCTGATTCTGATGCGTGGTACCTTTTTAACTTCCTTAGTAAATCCTCATGATCACAAGCATTGTGTGTGAGTGCTGTGTGGCCGTTACAATGGATTCTAGAGTACAGCAGCGAAACAGAGTGCCTTGGAAGGCACGTCGGGTATCAGCACAGGGTTAAGGAAGATGGGAGGTAAAGGCATGTCTGACTTCTGCTTTGTGAATAGGCCTTGAGCTGATGAGGAGTTGGATTCTCCAGCTTCCTAGGAAGAAAGAGAAGGTGCCCTTCCCCACGTGCTATTATCTTGGGGGGTATCCACGTAGATATGTCCTAAACCATTACATGTCTGTGAGCTAATCTCTACAACCAGTGGCTAGTGAGGTATTCTTTTTAACACAGTAGTTTCATTGTCCATATTTACATTCCCACATCTTATCTGACGTTTTAATTGAAAAAACTGACATAGCAAATACAGAAAATATTTTATTCTACATTTTGAAAAAATTATTTTGTCTTATGTAAGTTAAGTTACAGAATATCTCTGAGACTTATTACAGCTTATTTTGAAGAAATAGATTCCTATTATTTCAGTTGTTAAGTAGTTGGTTCAGTTCTGGGTCAAATTTGGCACTAGAATAATTTCCAATGCCATCAATATATTCCATACTCAATTTGATGTTCCTCTATCTTCTAGTCTTGGGGGTCAGATTGATCTTTATTGTTGAAATAAAATTATTTGAGATCAATTTGTTGTTCTAAGGCAGTCCGAGTGCCCGCTCTTCTATAATTTAATGAAAACACAGAGGAGTTATCATCTGCAACATATCCTTACTCAAATATCGTCAATCTTTCCACCTATCTTGCTGCTGCCGTCTCTCCCCGACACTAGGCTCTGACAATCGTGACGATATCTCTTCCTTTCATTTGAGTAAGTCTGGCTGCACTTGGAGATCTAAGAAAGCTTTACTGAAGATTTGGGAATTACAGGATTGTCAAAGCAGAGGAGTGTACAACTTTAGAACTGATCATTACACTTAACTGTTTGAAATTACTCTGCTTCCACACTAAATGTTCATCACTGATATTCTCAACTTCTCACCATGTCGTCACTGAAAGGTGTCCCTCCTGTTTCCTCTTCATTATCCTGGCCCAGGGTGTCCACAAGCCCTCCCCTCCTTCACTTCCAGAGTCAGATTCAACATGTGGGACATGATTTTCCAGAAAAAGTAAACACTGTGTCACCAAACAGCTCCTATCTGAATTACCACACTGACAGAGCCATCTTAAATTTTAAAAATCAGTTTTATTTCAAAGAATAATTTTTCCATGATCTGAGGACTTCTCAGGCAGACTACTAACTGATATTTTTTGTGTCTGTTTCTGTTCATTCCTTGTTACATCAAAAACTCAAATATAATAGCTATTATTACAATCAACTTAATAACACCCTATTACCATAAATGGAACTTTCCCAAAATGACCTTGAGATAACCAATACAAGGTTAACTGAATCAAATATTTACCCTAAAAAATAATCTTTTTACCTTTAGCTCTCTTTTTCCTTTATACAGCAATGAAAACATACAAAGAAGACCCTAATATTCATATCGCTCCTGATTTGTTTTTTCCAATTAAAAATTATCTGTTTGTTAGAGTTGACAGTAGTATATCCTTTTCCTAGTATTTAAATAAATATTTTTAAATATAGTGGCTTTGCAATTGATTTAAGAAACATGTATGGCTCTAGTAAAACTGCTGTCAATGAACATAATTATTTTCTCCTTTAAATAAATTGTATTTCAGCCATAAAGAAAAGAAAAACAGAACAATATAAGAGCAACTGAATCATCAAATATACTACTGGATTTTAAAGTTATAGACATTTAAGCATGTGGACTACAGGTCTATTTTTTATAAATAAAATGTTTTATTTAATTCAAGTTCTATTATTACCTACATTATTCCTTTTGGTTTAACCTGGGGTTCTTATTTTCCTTTCCACTAAAGTTTTCATATATTATTATATATTTGTACATGTAACCAAAATGTGGTATTAATTTGTGTTAAGTTAGCATTGTGTTAACGGTTTCAAACTGCTGATGTGCTGGTTAGCCCATGAGTCACCGTGGTGCCACCAGGGCTCCGTAAGTGGCATTAGACAAGTACTCCACTTGCTCACTCCTTGAGTTTCCCTAGTTCACTGCTTTGTGCGTCAGAGATCAAGTATATCATTAAAGATTTTAGTGACTATCTAGCCAAAAATGTATTTTAGCTAAATTAACCTTATCTTTTTAAGTCATATAATTAAAGAGCATGGGTTCAAAATCTTACAGTTGATTTCTATTCCACATAGGACATTATCGTAAAGATATTTTAGTACTGATTTATAGTCCTTTTATATAGCAAACATTTTGGGGTGGGGGGATTTTAATTAAAAATTCCAAACTCACTACTATGGAGGTGATTGCTACTGATAGTGACCCCAGCTGCCTCGGTGGGTTTCTGAGATGGTACCTTTTTGCAGGAGTAGAAAGCCTCACTTTTCTCCTGAGGAGTGGCTGGTTGCTCCAAAGGAAACCGTGTTACACCTCACCCCCAAACAGCAGCAGCAACAACAGAACCTACTGCTGTCGAGTTGATTATGACTCATAGCAATGCTTTATTTCCCACTGTATAAATCTTTACAGCACCAGACAATTTTATCTTTTTCTTAGAAAACAGCTGGTGGGTTTGAATTGCCAATGTTGTGGCTAGCAACTCAAGTGGACGGCCACATCTTTGCTCCACAAAATTGCTGTTCTTGTTGTTAGATGCTCTTGTGTTGGTTCCAGTGCCTCGTGGCCCTGTGTACAAGAGAACTAATCCTGCCTGGACCTGCGCTCAGCTCACAACTGTAGTTACGTGGGAGCCAATTGTCGAAGCCACACAGCCACTGTTTTGATTCTTCTCCTTGAGAGTCTTCCACATTTTTGTTTCCTTTATAATTTACCAAGCATGATATCCTTTTCCAGGGACTGGTCTCTCCTGAAAACGTCCAAAAAATGTGGGACAATGTCTCCCCATCCTTGTTTGAAAGAAGCACTCGATTGATGCTTCTACAAGACAGATTTGTTTGTTCTTCTGAAAATCCATGGGTACTTCAGTATTTTTCGCCAGCACAACAATTCAAACGTGATGCTTCAGCTTCCCTTTTCTTTATTCATTATCTCACTAATAAGGTCACTGAAAAGACTTTGCTTGGGTCAGATGCACCACCTTAATCCTCAAAGTGACACCTTTGCTCTTCCACAATTTAAAGAATTTTTACTCAGGAGCTTTACCCAATGCTTCATTTGCTTCCATGACATTATTGAGGATCAAAGATGACAAAATTCTTGACAACTCTAAATATTTCTTCATTTAACTTGATGTTACCTATTGCTTCAGTTGTGAGGATTGGGTCTCCTTTACATTGAGTTGTAATCCATACTCAAGGCTGAAATCCTTGATCTTCATCAACAAGTGCTTCAAGTCCTCCTCACATTCAGCATGCAAGGTTGGATCATCTGCATATCCTTGTTCTGTTCCCACAATTGCCTTTGGTCCGTGCACAAGTTCTGCCAATGAAGTGTTCTGGGATTCCCATTCTTCTTTAGGCTATCCATGGCTTGTTAGTATGCACACAATTAGATGCCTTGGCATCGTCAATAAAACACAAGTAAATATATTTCTGGTATTGTCTGCTTTTAGCCAAGATCGGTCTGTGACAACAGCAATTAGAGCCCTTGTTTCACACCCTCTTCTGATTCCAGCCTGAACCTCTGGCAGGCTACCTGCCAATAAACTACCACAACTTTTGTTGCATGATCTTCAGCAACATTCACTGGCATATGATATCAAAGACGTTGTTCGATAATTTGAGCGATCTGTTGGGTCACCTCTCTTTGAATGGTTACAAATATGGATCTCTTGCAGTCAGTTGCTTAAGAGGTTGTCTTCCAAATTTCCCAGCACAGAAGAGTACTTGTTTCCAGCGCTTCATCAGCTTGCTGAAACATTTCAACTGGTTAGCCCATCAATTCCAGGAGTCTTATTTTTGGCTAATGCTTTCAATGCATCTTGCCCTTCTTCCTTCAAGACCATTGCTTCTTGCTCATTTGCTACCTCCTGAAGTGGTAGAATATTGATCGGTTCTTTTTGGTACAGTGACTCTGTGTTCTTCCCATCTTCCTTTGTTGCTTCCTGCATAATTCAATATTTTGCCCATGGGATTTTTCAATATTGCAACTTGAGGCTTGGATTGTTTCTTGAGTTCTTGAAATGGAAGCTATCTTGAACGTGTTCTTCTTCCTTCTTGGTTTCCTAACTCTACGTATTTGCACACTTCAGTGTGATATCGGCTTTGTCTTTTCCAGGTGCCCTTTAAAACAGTCTAGTCAGCTCTTTGACTTCATCCTTTGTTCCATTTACGGCAGTAGTTGTATGATGAAGAGCGACTTTCAGAGTCTCCCTTAACATCCACTTTAATCTCCCTCTGCCTGTCTTTACAATGATCTTTTGCTTTCCTCGTGAATGATATTCTCGATGGCCCCCAAATCTCATTAGGTCTCTGTCATTAGTGTTCAAGGTATCAAATCTGTTCTTGAGATGTTCTCAAAATTCAGGTAGGACAGGCTTAACGTTGTATTTTTGTCCTGTGGATTTCTACAGTTTTCTTCCGCTTCAACCTGAACATACGTTTGAGTACTTGATGGTCTATTCCACAATCAGCCCCTAGCCTGGTTTTCACTGCTAATATTGTACTTCTCCATGTCTTCCCACAGAAGTAGTCAATTTGATATCTGTGTATTTCATCTGGAGGAGTCCATGTGTACAGTTGTCTTCAGTGTTATTTAAAAATCACATTTCCTATGAACAAGTAGTTGGTCTTGCAAAAATCTGTCACGTGATCTCCAGCTTCATTTCTATCACACAAACTATATTTTCCAAGTACTATTCCTTCTTCTTAGTTTCCAACTTTTCCATGCCAGGGAGCAGGTTATATGTAGATCCTTACAATCGGTTCTCCCTTTCTACCCCATCTTCCCTCCACCCTCCTGGTATCACCACTCTCACCGCTGGTCCTGAAAGGGTCATCTGATGAATGCCGATCTACTCTTCTTCAATATGTCATTCCCCAGATTAGTAACACATAAGATTTTTCTTATTGACAATGTCCAATACTAGGACATTCCAGGGTGCTAATGTGGAAGTTAGAGCCCTGGTGGATTAGTGGGTTACTCAATGGGCTCTTAACCTCAAGATAAGCAGCTCCAAATGACCACCTGTTCAGCAGAAGAAAGAAGAGGCTCTCGACTCGCATAAAGATTCACAGTCTCAGCAACCCACAAGGGTAGGCTACCCTGTCCTGTGAGGTCACTATGAGTCAGAATTGACTCGATGCCAGTAATGCCTATCATATCTATCTTTATGTGTTCCATTTTACCTGTAATGACACCCACTTTCCTAGATCTATACATGTCAAGTTCTGGATATTAGTAGCTGTTTGTGGCGGATTGGTCTCATTTTCAGTTGTCCTCATCATCAAATGAAAGTCCAGAAAGCTTTATTCCATACAAATCATGATGGTCAACTCTCCTCGAGAAAGCTTTTCTTTCTTCAGTCATATTTTAAGTGCCTTCCACCTGAAGAGCTCAGTCAGAACTATATCGGACAATATTCAGCTGCTATTTTTGAGGTTTCCAATGGCTCATTCCTCAGAAGGGGACAGCCTGTCTTTTCCTTGTAGTTCTGTTCATAGTCTAGAAAACCTGCTGAAGCCTGTTCACCTTGGATGACCTTTCTCGTATTTGAAATACTACTGTCATAGCTTCCACCACCACAGGACTTCGTAAGCCACCACACGGTGACATACTGACAGACTGATGGTATACAAAGTGATTTTTCAGTTCAATATCACTAAAATTATTTATGAAATGTATATATTGGGAATTGTTTAACTTTTTATATTCTGAGAAATTTGGAATATTTCTAGTTTGCTTTCTTATTTCAGTTTATTCCTTCAAAAAAGCAACACAAAAATGACCATCCAAAATGGCCATTTTCCATATTTTATTTGGAATAATGTTCTGAGATTCTGTTACAAATCTTTCTCTTCTTTTGCAAATTATCGGTCTTATGTAATTTGCCTTTGGTGTCTATGGTTATATAAAAATGAATGAGTTATTTTTAATACTTTGTATATATTTTTTATTTTATAAACTACTCAACAAGTGTAGATCTAGAATATGTATATGTCTACCTTCAAAATTAGGAAAGAACTATAAGAATAGCAATAGTCTTTATAAAGTTAAGCTTTATGAACTGAGATCTTTCAGAACACTTAACCTGAATAAATGTATTTTAATGTACAGAAAGAAAAAGTTGTTAACCAGAGCCTGGTTAGGCCTGGAGAGGCAAAATCTCATTGCTAGTTTCATTGTAAATTAATAAATTAATTAAATGAATAATTCCATGATTTTGATTTGGTTTCTCATGCAGATTGTCCATGGGGGGAAATAGGCCTGTCAAGTGGATAAAAATAGTCTCATTTTTGAAGCAATTACATTGCTCATTGTAAATTGAATTGACTTTTAGTTTCATAATTCTTTTTAACATGAGTCTTACATTTTATTGGGGGCTCTTACAGCTCTTATAACAATCCACACATCAATTGTATCAAACACATTTATACATATGTTGCCATCATCATTTTCAAAACATTTTCTTTCTGCTCGAGCCCTTGGTATCAGCTCCTCTTTTTCCCTCCCTCCCAACCTCCCATCCTTGTGAACCCGATAGATTATTATTATTTTTATATCTTACACTGTCCACTGTCTCCCTTCAACCCCCTGGTTGTAGGAGGCGGCGGTTTATATGTGGATCAGTCAATCATTGTAGTCAGTTTACCATTTTTCCCTCTTCTCTCCCCACCTCCCCCCTACCCTCAAGGTATCACTATTCCCATTACTGTTCCTGAGGGATTTATCTGTCCTGGATTCTATGTGTCAAGAGCTCTTATCTTTACCAGTGTACATGCTCTGGTCTAGCCAGATTTGTAAGGTGGAACTGGAGTCATGATAGTGGGGGGTGGGGAAGGAAGCATTAAAGAACTAGAAGAATGTTGTGTGTTCTGTCAGTGCTATGCTGCACCTGGCTGACTCATTGCTTCCTTGTGACCTTTTCTAAGGACTGGTCTCTCATGACAACATGTGCAAAGCATGTACGTAAGATGAACTCTTCCCATCCTTGCCTCTAAGAAGCACTTTAACCATACTTCTTCCAAGACATCATTTTTCCTTTTAGAATTCTGTGGTACTTTCAAAAATTGTCTCCAGCACCGCAATTCAAATGCATAGATTCTTCTTTGGTCTCATTTATTCAATGTCCAACATTCACATGTATATGAAGCAACTGAAACTACCATGCTTTGGGTCAGGCACACCTTAGTCCTCAAAGAAACATCCTTGCCTTTCAATACACTACAGAGGTCTTGTACAGCAGATTTACCTAATACAGCTTGTCTTTTGATCACTGAATGATATTCTTTTCTAAAAAATCATTTTATTGGGGGCGCATACAACTCATCACAATCCATACATACATCCACTGTGTCAAGCACATTTGTATATTTGTTGCCCTCATCATTCTTTCTGCTTGAGGCCTTGGTATCAGCTCCTCATTTTTTAAGGTAGCAGAAAGACATTGAGCCTCCACTCAAGTACTTCCTCAATGCAAGAACACTTTGTTCTATTAAACTGGCACTCCATGATGCTCACCTTCCCGACATGATCACTGAACACAAAGCAGGTGCATAAACAAATTGTGGTGAAGAAAGCTGATGGTTGCAGCTATCAAAAGATAAAGTTTCTGGGGTCTTAACGGCTTGAAGATAAACAAGTTGGATAAACATCCAACTATCCACTATCTTTTGATTCCAAACATGTTCTTCGAATGAGTCCGAGGCATTTTGCCAAGTGCTGTAAAGTACATTTTAAGGAGTGATTCAGGAAGTGTAGGCCATTAGTGCTACCAGAACTTACATGGGGAAATGCCCATACCCAGGATTAGGGTGGAGAAATAAGAGGTGTGGGGAAAGAGAGACGGGAGCATTTTAGCCAAGGAGGAAAGCCCCACATATTTTAGAGATCAAGCCTATTAGGACGGTGTGACACATGTAGGGTAGAATTTCTAAAAGAATTAGGCTGAAGAAGTACAGCAGAGATTGAGGATGACTTTCTTGGTTGCAGGGGTCACTTGACAGGAATTTCCCTATTCAAATTTACTATCATCTTAATCTGTTGGGTTTTACTACTTGGGGTTGGAAAATTAAAAGATCAGATAGTTACTATGTTTGCTTTGCATTTTATTTCATTTTGTCACAGTTACTTTATTTCTTTGTTTGTTTTATAACTCTGCAGTTGTAGCTGGAAAACAGCCAGAGATAATGCCTAAACTAAAGAGCGGCTGCAGTCTACTCACACTGCATTTGAGGAATAGGTAGCAGGCCAGAAGTGGCTCAGGGATCAGATTTGCTAAGTCCTGCTCTGTGACTCTATAGGGCAGAGTACAACTGTACCAAGACTGTAAACCTTAAAACAAACAAAAACCAACTTTGTGAATTAGGTGACGGCTTACAGAGTAGAAAAACAGTTCTACATTCAATAATTCATACATAGTTTACTTCAACCCACTGAATGCAGTGCCTTCAATGAACTATCAATTATCCCACTTCATCCCTGTCTTGCCGATTTCCATTCTTACTTCTTTCTTAACCCTCTGAACCTTCCCTTTGGGTAAATGCTGGGTTTTTTGGTTTTTGTTTTTATCTTAAATGCTTGATAATGCTAACATAGAGAGGAGCTTCACTCTAGACCTGAAGGGTGAATAAGGCCGGAGTTGAGGGGCTCCCACCTGTCCCTATCTAACCAGTAAGCCTGCCCTCTTTGAAGATTTGGAGTTTTATTCCACAATTTCCCCCATTCTATCCAGGACCTCCTAATCAAGCAGTGAGCAGTGTAGTTGGGCACCACCATTCTTCTGGTTACAGGGTTATGGAGACGGGTGTTTGTGTGGCCCCTTAGTCCAATGGACTATTTGTTTCCATATGTCTTAGATTTTTATCACTTTTTTTTCCTCTGGATAGGGAGAGGCCAGTAGTTACACTTTATCTGGCTGCTCACCAGCTTCTTAAGATTCTGGGTGTTACTTGCCAAATTAAAATATGGAATCGTTTCTTTGTCAACTATGTTGTATCTGTTGACCTTGGTGGTCCCTATGAATATGATCCTGAGCCCAAGGCCCATGCACCATCTCATTCCCTCAATGTTTCTGTTCATATCAATGTTCCCCAAAGTGGGGGATACTGCCCTAGGGGGCTGTAAAAGGAAATACCTACATTTTATCCTGGATTATGGGCTATATAGCACAAAAGTTTTTATGTGAAGGGGTCGCTGATTCTTTTTCTTTTTTCTTTTTCTGAAAAGTGGATGGCAGGCCAAATAATTTTGAGAAACGATAAGTTATATATATCTAAGAAGATTTCATAACATTGCCCCTTGTATGTTTCCTCATATTTACCTTGTATCTCTATCCAAACATGTATTCATAGATCACCACTACAGCAGGATTGTGTCTGTAACAGAATTTGCCTCTGTTACAGCTGAAAATCTTATAAAAGCAGATTGTATATATATTTTAGTAGAGAGATTTGTGTGTTCAAACCACTGACCTTCTGACCTCTGTTGGCTGCCAAGTTCTTAGCCACTGTGGTTTTGCAGATAATAGATAATGTGTATACATAATTTAACATATTGACCCTAAATATGTTCATAGAGGAATTTAAAGAATTCTCTTTGAAATAGGAAATGAGGTCAAAGAACTGTACAAGTATCAGTAGGTATTTCGGATACAAAATATCTCCTCTTCACAATAAATTATGTGATCTTTTAGTCAGTTGTTCTCCTAACATGGACCCTTTACTAACATCATCATCATCACCGGGGAACTTGATAAAGTGCAAGTTCTTAGTCACACTCCTGACCTAGTGTGTCAGAAACAGCTGTAATTCTGATGCATGCTAAAGTTGAGCAACAAGCCTTCAAAACAACAATTATTTCCATTCTGGGAGGGGTATGAGTGTCTACAAGACTGGCTGCTAACTGAAAGGTCAGTAATTTAAACTCATGAACTGCTTCATGGGAGACAGATAAATCTGCTTCTGTAAAGATGACACCATTGGAAACTATAGAACAGTTCTACTCTCTGAATTGGCTTGGACTCTAGGACATCAAGCTTGTATTTTTTAGTTTCTGTTTGCTTTCTGTAAAGAATGAGCAGTGATAATCCTTACATACCCCTGTCTGAGCAATAAGACAACCAGGCTCATATAACTAAGTCTTGAACATGCCTATTTTTCATGATATATGATAAATACATTATGCTTGGAAATTTGATTCTATAAAGCTAAGCATTTGGTCATGAAGCTAATGAAGACAACTTAAGTCTAATATTTAAAAATTTTACACAATCTATTCTTTTGATTTAAATAGTTTTGTTTGTACATAGTTCACATAACACACAATATATTCTTAACAGAATATTTTTCTGTCTCATTTTCTTAAACAATTATGGGGAATGATTGGGTCAACCAGGTATTTTGTTTAGTAATTGAAAATTTGAATACTATATTAGCAAATATTTATTTCTTCAAGAAATACTTTAAACATATTTATTAAGTGATTCATGGTTTATGTACTTGGGTGTAATTACATTAATTTGGTATTTAACAGTGAATTATAGAATCAAGGGACTAATTATAATTTTAATATATAAACATACTCCCCTTCTTTTGTTTCTGAGTGAATCATGCAGTTTTATAATAAAGACTTGTCTCTTTTTTTTACACACAGAGAACAATCTACCTTTCAAATATTATATTAAAATTAGAAAAAAGTTATAGAACACAATTGAGTTATGAAACCAATAATCAAATTCCATTTTCATATCAGATTTTTTGTCTTGACAAATGCATTTTGCTTTTCTGTATATAATGTTCATAACAATTGCATTTAGCTTTGTGTAATACGGTGTTCTTCAAATTTATATTTGAATTACTAATTTATTGGCTTTTGGAACATTAGAAAATAATGTGTTTTTTTTAATTTAGCACTAATTAACCTTTGAAAACTACTTCATCTTTATCTTTAAAAAATTTTTTTAACCAAAATGTTTTAAAACAAATATAAGACAAATTGTTTGAAGAAATTGTGATCGACCTGATGAACTTATTTTGTTATATTAGTTGTACATTTTCATTTATTTAATTTTATTTTTATGAAAACATTTTACTGTGAGTTAGGTGAAATTTTACAGAGCAGGTCATGATTTTATATTCAATAATTCATCTGAGTTCCGATTCATCTCATCACTTGTAATAACATTCAATGTACCATTGTTTCTCTCAGTTCCTCGCTGTATTTCCTATTTCCACTCCTCCTTCTTTCTTAGCTCTCTGAGCTTTGTTTTTGGGTAGATTCTGCCATTGTGGTCTTAAACAGTTTATTAATCTAACAATAAATTCAGTTCCAAATATGAAGAGAAAGTGTCATATTCTTGAGTGCAGTGGGGGCCAGTTTCAAAACAGTAGTCCTAGAATACACAAAAACTGCATTGACTAAATCTGTGGGGAGAGATGATGGAAAAGCAGCTCAATATTAGCAGGTAAAACCAGACCACGGCTAACTGTGGAACAGACCATCAATTGCTCTTATGAAAATTCAGGGTGAAGTTGAAGAACATTTTTAAATGTTCACTAGACCAAAATACTAGCTTGACTCTATCTAATGTGAGTTTCTAGAGCATCTCAAGAGCAGATTTGCTCCACTGAACACTAATGACAAAAGACCTGTTGACCTGTGGGAGAATATCAAGAATATCATTCCTGAAGAATGCAAAAGGTCATTTAAAAAAAAAAAGTAAAAATGAGATCATGGTGGGCATCAGTTGAGACTCTTAAACTCGCTCTTAGTCATAGAGTAGCTAAGATAAATAAAAAATGATTAAATCAAAGATTGGGATAGAAAAATCTCAAATGGGAGCTTGAGAAGAAAAAGGGAAAAGTTATCAAAGAAATGTGCAAAGATTTTGAGTCAGAAACCCCAAAAGGAAGAACACACTCAGCATATCTTAAACTGCCAGAATTCAAGAAAAAACATTCAAGCCTGGATTGTATTATTGAAATATTCTATTTACAAAATATTGAATTATGCAGGAAGCCTCAAAAGAAGATGGAAAGAATACACAGAATTCCTGTTCCAAAAAGAACTAATCAACTTTCAACCATTCCAGAAGGTGGCATATGAGGAATAACCATGGAAGAAGTTCAAGCTACATTGAAAGCATCAGCCAAAAACAAGACTTCGGGAACGGATGGAATCCCAAATGAAATGTGGCAACAATCTGATGAAACCATGAAAACACATACTCTCTGTGCCCAGAAATCTGGAAGACAGCTGCTTGATCAACTGATTGGAAGAGATCTATATTTGTACCCACTCCAAAGAAATATAATCCAACAGAAGGCTCAAATTAAGAACAATATAATTGACATCACATGCCAGTAAAATATTGCTGAGGATCGCAGACAAAGGTTGCAGCAGGCCACTGACAGCGCGCTGCCAGAGGTCCAAGCTGGATTCAAAAGAGAACATGGAACAAGCGATATCATTATAGATGTCAGATATATCTTTGCTGAAAGCAGTCTACCAGGAAATATGCTTACTTGTATTTTATTGACTATGCCAAGTCATTTGATTGTGTGGATCATAACAACTATGGGTAGCCTTGAGAAGAATGGGAATTCCAGAACATGTGATTATGCTCATGCAAAAATTGTACATGGATCGAGAGGCAGTTGTGGTAACAGAAAAATGGAAAACTGCATGGTTTAGAATCGGAAAAGTGTGTCAGTGTTACATTCCCTCGCTATACTTATTCAATCTGTATGCCAAGCAAAAAATCAGAGAGGCTAGGTTAGAGTGTATGAAGAAGCATGCAGCATCAGGATTGAAGGAGGACTGATTAACATCAGCGATGTGAGATGATGCAATCTGGCTTGCTGAAAATGAGGCAGGCTTGAAGCACTTTCTAATGATGATCAGGATTGCAGCCTTTAGTATTGATTACAATTCAATGTGAAGAATACCAAAATCCTCACAAAAGACCAATAAGTAACATCATGATAACTGGAGAAAAGAACGAAGTTTTCAAAGATTTGGTCTTGTTTGGATCCACAATGTTCATGAAGTAGCAGTCAAGAGATCAGACAATGAGTTGCCGAGGTAAATCTATGGGATTGAGGGGGAGAGTGGAGACCATTAATCGTCAATTGGACACCCCCTGTCAGAATGGCCACAAAGAAGAGAAGAGCCAGTCAGTGTACAGTATATCACTGATGAAACACACAACCTTCCTCCGGTTCTTTAATGCTTCTTCCCACCTGCACTACCGTGACCCCAATCCTATCTTACAAATCTGGCTAGACCAGAATATGTATACTGGTACAGATAAGAGCTCACAACACAGAGGTTCCAGAACAGATAAACCTCTCAGGACCAGTAAGGGGAGCAGGATACTAGGAGGGTAAGGGGTGGGGGGAAGGGAGTAAGGGGGAAGTGATCACAATGATCAACGTATGGATCCCATGCTAGGGGGGCAAACAGCAGAAAAGTGGGTGAAATGAGACAGCAGTTGGTGTAAGACATGGAAAAAAAAGAATAATTTATAAATTATCAAGGGAGCATGGGGGAGCGGGAAGGGGGGGAATGAGGAGCTGTTGGCAGGGACTCAAATAGAAAGAAAATGTTTTGAAAAAGATGATGACAACATATGTACAGATGTGTTTGACAAAATGGATATATGGATGGATTGTGATAAGAGTTTTAAGAGCCCCCAATAAAAGGATTTTTAAACAAGGACAAATAAATCTGTCTTGAAATAAGTAAGGGTGAAAAAAAAAGAAAAAGAAAGAAGTAAGGGTGGAGCGCTTCTTCGAGGAAAGAATGGCGAGAGCTTCATCATACCTGCTTGGGACACGTTAGGAGAGACCGGCTCTTAGAGAAAGGCATGCTGTTTGGTAAAGCCTAGGGGCCGGGAAAGAGGAAGCCCATCAACAAGAAGGACTGACGAGGGGCTGCACCCATGGGCTCAAGCACAGGAGAGGTTGTGCGGATGGCATGAACCGGCAGTGTTTCCTTCTGTGGAGAGAGCTTGGGGTCACTGTGGCTAGGAACCGATGCAATGGCTCCTAAATTCAACCACAGTCCTGCTCGCGTTTCTAATTTTGAGATCTGCCCACGTTTTCTCCCACTCTATCCAGGGCTTTCTAATGTGATTCTTTTCAGAGACGTGGTAGCAGTATTACACGACTTTGTCTTCTTGTCACTAGTCGAATTGTCTCCATGTGTCTTTTCTTTCCTCTGGATAAGGAGACCCCATAGTAGAACTTTGGAGAACTGCTCATAAGCGGTGAAGGACTTGGGATGTGGAGTATTTTCTTTATGAAGTGCGAGGCCAGTTTGTCCTAAGACTGTGGCCCTGATCTCTCAGGACGGGCATCACATTTCTTTAAGGTGTTTGGTTTCCAAAGAAGCTGTCATGACTCGTCTCCTATAAACTCTACCACATTCATAGATCTATTTAGATGTACACTTTTATATATCTGCCCTTAAGTTAAAAAATGTGTGTTGGCTTTTAAGAACAATAAAGGGTTATTTCACATTTACATACATTGCTTTTTAAGTCTATCGAGATTTTATACAATGTGACATTAAATACATATAGGTTTTTTATAGATTTACCTTAATCATTTCTCAAAGCATCCAACATTTGTCTAATCTTGTCTCAATTATTTTTCAATAAAGAAAAATACAGAAATAAAGGAGGAAAATAATAATTTTTGATAAACCCAGGGTCTTCCTAATAAGGATGATCTTGCTATGTCTAAGTGCATATGTAGGGTTATTATAGTCCAAAAGAATTACTTATTTTACTTATCATGGTAAAGTATATGAGTCTTGGGCCTCTAATTTTTGTGTTTATGATATTATAAAATACCTATTCCTCAGTCAGCTATACCACTGGAAATCACTTCAGTATGAGTTTGTGTGTTAGTGTACTAAGAAAATATTGAAGCACTTCTTCATATTTGTTTTCTAAATGGTATGCAAAATCTACATAATGCAATCATTGAATTTTATGCAAAATCTATAAAATTCAATCATTGAATTTTAAAGTCTTTGGAGCATAACGTGTTCACATGATATCATTTAAGTCTTGGAACAATGGATTTTACCTTTCATCATGTACTAATGCAATTTTTGCAGTTAAACTCTTTACCAACAGGTGGTGCTAGAAAGTTTTATATTTTTCCCAGTAGTAGACATTACAGGAAAAATGAACTAAAGACCATGAAAAACAACAACAAAGGATACATAAAAGCATTGTGACACAACATGAATCTGATTATCTGATTGCTTTTGTTGCAGCTCCACTCAAGACTGTCCGGCTTGTTGGAGGAAGTGGACCCCACGAGGGGACAGTGGAGATCTTCCACAATGGCCAGTGGGGCACAATTTGTGATGACCGCTGGGAATTGCGCAGTGGCTATGTAGTCTGTAGGAGTTTGGGATACCAAGGAGTTCTAAGTGTCCATAAAGGAGCTCATTTTGGACAAGGTAAGACAAATCTAACATAAGTAAAATGTAGGCATTCCCTAAAGACGGAGGTACTGATTACAACTCAACGGAAAGAAGACCAAAGTGCTCACAAAAGAAGACCAATAAATACCATCCTGATAAATGGAGAAAGCATCCAAGTTTTCAAAGATTTGGGCTTGCTTGTTTGGAATCACAATCAATGCTCATGAAGGAGCCGTCAAGAAATCAGGTAACGAGTTGCATTGGGTACATCTGCTGCACGAGAGCTCATTGGCGTGATGAAAAGCAGGGAGGGTAATGTATGTAAATATAGATGACAAGAGCAGGTGGATAAGAGGAAAGAATTCTGGGTGAGAATTTTGAAATGGCTTTTCTTAGAAAGTAGAAATTAAAAAGACTAACAGGAACTGTTACAAATACACAAAAGGGTGCAGTTGCTCAAAGCAGTCCATGTTTCTGTGTGGGAAGATGCAAAACTTTGGGGGAACAGATGATGGTGATAATTGCACAACATTGGCAACTAAGTTGTCACCGAGTGGTGCATTTTGAAATGGTTAAGATAGTAATTTTTTGTTATGTATATTTTACTGCAATACATTTCTCTTTTTAAAAAATCATTTTATTGGGGGCTCTTACAGCTCCTATAACATTCTATACATCAATTATATCAATCATATTTGTATATATGTTGCCATCATCTTTCCAAAACATTTTCTACTTGAGCTCTTGTTATAAGCTCCTCTTTTGTCCCCCTCCCTCTCCATCCGATCACCCTTTGAATCCTTGATCAATTATCTATTATAATTATTATTTCATATCTTACACTGTCCATTGTCTTCCTTCACCCACATTTCTGTTATTCATCCCTTTCAGTGTGGGGGGGCTATATAGCCAGCTTTGTGATGGGTTCCCCCTTTCTCCTTCTTCCCCCTCCCTGACCATCCCCCTACCCTCATGGTATTGATACTCCCACTACTGTTCCTGAGGGGTTTAATCTGTCCTGAATTCCATGTGTCAAGAGCTCTTCTCTGTACCAATGTATCAACTCCAGTTGAGTCCGATTTGTAAAGTAGAACTGGGTCATGGTAGTTGGGGCAAAGAAGAATTCAGGAACTAGCGGAATGATGTGTATTTCCTTGGTGTTATACAGCAACTTGGTTGAATTATCCCTTCCTTATAACCCTTCTGTGCGGGGATATCTGATTCTCTACAGTTGGGCTTTGGGTCTCCACTCCAAATCCCCTCATTCACATCAATGTCCTTGTTTGTTTGGATCATTTGATAACTGATACCTGATCCCATTGACTTCTCATGATCACACAGGCTGGTGTGATTTCTCCATGTGGGCTTAGTTGCTTCCCTGCTAGATGGCTGCTTGTTTAACTTCAAGCCTTTAAGACCCCAGATGCTATATCTTTTGATAGTCATGCACCATCGCTCTGTTCACCACATTTGCTTATGCTCCCATTTTGTCTTCAGCAATTGTCGGGAAGGTGAGTATCAAACAGGGCCAATTAGAACAGAGTGTTCTTGTTTAAATGAAGGCCTTGAGTAAAGGTCCAAGTCCATCTGCTACCTTAATACTTAACATATAAATATATGTACACTGGTCTCTATCCCTTTCGTTATAAATTAGCATATTTACATATATACATACCTATAGCTATACCTCTATAAATAGCTTTTGTCTCCTGGTTCTTTCCTCTATTTCCTTTCACCTTCTTCCTATCCCACTATAATGCTCATCCTCCATTTGGCTTTTAGTAATTCCTCTCAGATACATTGCACTTGATCAAACCCCACTAGGCATTATACACCCTCCTCACCATCAATTTTAGATCTCTTGTTGTTCCCTTACCCCTGTGTTTGTTGGCTCCCTACTTCCCCTCCCTACCCACCCCCCTCTCCCATTTCCCCCCAGAACCACCAGTTCCATTGTTTTCTACTCAGGATTGTTTGTCCTGCCTATCTTATAGATACACATAGGTCAAAAGAAAAACAAAAACAAACAAGTAAAAGCAAAAAACAAACAATATTTTTTAAAAAAATATGACAACCTGTAATGTTTAAGTTTTGTTTGGTCCCATTGGTTAGTTGGCAAGCAAGAAAATAGAGTGATTTAAAATACAGATAAAGAGAAATGGGGAGAAAGAGTGCTGGAGAAGTCACGACATACTCGATGTCTGGGCTGGGTGAGTGTGAGCGTGACCAATTTCACTCACATGGTGTGTTCTCCGGAACTGGAGTGGAGGGTGCCTTTTATATGCTTACCTCCCCGTGATGTTGCCTGGGCATAAGCTACATCATCCCTGATCTACCCCGATGCCAGTTAAATCGATTCTGACTCATGATGACCTCACTTTTGTAAGAGTATACTTGCACTCTATAGGGTTTTCAGTGGCTGAGTTTTTGAGAAGTTAGTAGGCATTTTGTTCAAGAGGCTTCTAGAGGAACCAAACCACCAACTTTTCAGTTAGCAGCGACGTGTGTTATCCATTTTGCAACACCCAGGACTTCTTGGTCCCAGGAGGATCATTGTTATTCTCAAAAAATAAACAAGCCACCAGCGCACTCACAACTATCAAGTCGATGCTGACCCATAACGACCTTTATAGGAGAGAGTAGAACTGCCCCTTGATATTCCCCTTTGAGTTTCCAAGATTGTCACTCCTTACTGCAGTAGAAAACCCAGTCTTTCTTCCGCGGAGCAACTGGTGATTGTAACCTGTGGACCTTGCAGATAGCAGCTCACCTCGTAACCATGCCACCATCTCGTCTCAAGGGACCAGGGGGAGTCATGAGAGAAAAATACGCAGTTGCTTGGCCTCATGACACCAATTGCTTTCAAGTTGATCTTCCATAAAGAGCATGAAAGAAATAGGGAAGAGAGAGGGTACTTTCTCCTTTATAAGATTGACAGACTTTGCACAATTATTTTATACCATGTATAGTTCTGTATTTTCACTTTGATGGCCTAGTAAATTGTTAAGAATGTGTTGCACAGGCTAGGGAGAATTTGCAGAGGACAATATATTCAAATACATATGACATTGCTACTGTCTAATTCCTTTTCTTACACTAGGACAGAGTAGGATTCTAAGGCTGTAAGCTTCACAGGAGTAGAGAGTCTCATCTTTCTCCCACTGAATGGCTGCTAGGTTTCAAGCGGAGGGAGATGTTTCAACCAGCAATTTTTAGGTTAGTAGTCATGTGATTAACTGTTTACACCACCACGGATTCAAGTGCTTCGTTCGATGATGATGATGATGATGATGATGATGATGATGATGATGATGATGATGATGATGGCACAGGACTTGCAGCATCTTATTCTGTTCTATATAAGGTGGCCCTTAGTCAGGACTGACTCACGGGACTAACAACAATCAAGTGAATTTGAAAGGCAGTGAGTTTTATTAAGAAAGAGATGGGAGTTTAAATTTTAGCTCTGATACTTATCTCTCAGCATTTCAATTTATTTTCTAATAAAATAGGAATAATGATATCAATATGTTGCATTCATTTTGCATTTTAAATATATGAAACGAACATATGAAAAGGAGCCCTGGTAGTGTAGTGGCTAGGAATTGGCCTGCAATCCGCATGGTCGGCAGTTCGAAACCACCAGTAGCTCCGCGGGAAAAAGCCTGGGCTTTCTACTCCCGTGAACAGTTATAGTCTCAGAAACCTACTGGGGGTCGCTATGAGTCAGCACTGACTCCAAGGTATTGAATATGGTTTCGGTTTGAGCCGATTTAAGGTTCTCATGTAAATAATGCTCAATTATGAGAGATTATCACTTCTAGGAATGCTAGCTGCGAGTTCTGTGGTTCCAACCCAGCAGCCCTCCTCAGGAGAAAAATCAGCGCATCTGCTCTGTAAAGACTCACAGTCTTGGAAACCATGTGCTACGAGGCAAAATCTACTCAATGGCAGTGAAAAACAAGAATACAAACTGCACAATCAAAAATGCATTTATCCATCTCCATAAGTGGATAAAATCAGTCTTATTTATGTTGTGTGGTGATGCTCTAGGGTCATAGAGAACCACGGGTTGAATGGTTTTTTTGTTGTATAGACACATGGCTGCAGAAGTATACTATGTGAAACTCTAAGTAATATTTCCACCCAACTCAATATGGATCCAGATCTTGTTTAAAATCTCTGTCTAGAGCTCAGTAACAAACAACTGGAGAAAGATTATGAAAATTTTTAAATCATAAAGCCTGATGAGCTTGGAGGAATAAATAATCAAACCAAAGTTATTTATTCTGAGGGAAAAAAAGTATAAGAAACGAATTTCATGATCCGCTTCACTGTACATTGTATTTTAAGAAATAGGCTTACATTGTAAGCATATTTTGGGTTAGCCAAGGCAAACAATCTCTTTTTTATGTAAAGCCATTTAAACTCCTTAGTCTTCCACTCCTCCACTAAGGTTTCACTCAAGAGGGGGAAAAAAAGGCAACAAGCATGCAGAATAGAGACAGGACAGGAAACTTAGAAAGTTGACTACATGGGTAGGGAAGATAAGCATTTGAGTTCTAATTATTTTATCATTCTTTCAGAAAAAGTAAGAGGAATTAGATCAGCATTATATTGTATATAATTAAAATTAAAAAAAATTAAATGTACTCTTTTTGCCTAATTTCCCCATTATAGAAATAATACAATTTCCTGTAGACAAGCTCTTCTTTTCTATTCTTTTAAATTTCTGGTTTTAAAATAGCAAACATGTCTTACCACAGATAATCCTCATGAGCTTTAAGAACAATTCCTTTGGCAGCTGCAGGCAAAATGATTTATAGGAATAAAGCCTAAAGCACACTCTTTTTAAATAGGTTTTTTTCATTTGGATGCACCTTTTGCATAAAGCAGAATGCTCTTTGTTTTTTTTCTGAGTAGACAGAAAGGTTAAATTAATGAGGCACTATGAGGCATTTCACGCTGGCGATTGCATGGGAAAGGCAACAAGAGAGTACATCACTCCTTTCTCCCCATCTGAGTTTTCTAACCCCTAGTTCCTGTTTTCTCCCTGGAGCCAACCCTAGTGAGCTTTTAGAAGACAGTGGGGATATTTCTGGGCATTCGTTCCAAGTACAACTGAGCTGGGTCCAGAAGCTAGAGGTAAGTAAGGGTGGCCTTGAAACCGCTCTCTTATCTTCTCCTAGGTGTATACCAATGCTCCAAATGACAAAGGCCAAGAGAAAGAGAAAATCCTAATTAATGCCCTCCTTTGATCATTTCAGCCAACTCTTTCTGAATTTTCTATTATTCATTTTACATTCCATAATAACCTTTCCACATTAACATCAATATTGAAAAGATGACTGCATCTGTGAAATTTTAGTTGTCATTGTTAGGGACCATCAAGTCACCTGAAAATGAACCCTTGTCTTGGCCTAAGCTATCCTTGAAATCATTGCTATGGGTGATCCCATCATCACATCTGCTGTGTGAATTCATTTTGTTGAAGGTCTTCTCCTTTTCCATTGACCTTCTTTTTACCAAGCATAATGTCCTTTTGCAGAGACTAGGATATATTTGGACTAGAAAATATGTCCAAAGTACATGAGGCCGGTCTTATTGTCCTCACTTCTGAAGAACACTCTCGCCATGCTTCTTCCAAATCCGATCTGCTTGTTCCTCCGGAAATCCGTGGAGCTTTCAATGGTCTAGAAAAACACCACAGTTCATTCAGCTACTTCAGTTCTTCTCTGGTCTTTAGTAATTGTTCAGCTTTTACATGCCATTAAAAAATGCCACAGCTTGGGTCAGGAGGGCCTTAGTTCTCAGAATGCCATCTCTGCTTTTTAACCATTTCTAGAGCTCTTTTGAGATTTGTTCAACAGAGCATGGCATTTGATTTCTTGACTGCTGCTTCATCATTGGATGCTAATTGCCCATACATACAAGTAAGAAAATCCTTGGCGAGTGTTCTCTTTTCTCATGCGGTTTATTGTTCCAGTTGTGAAGATTTCTATTTTGTGTTGAGATATAACCTTTACTGAATACTGTGCTCCTTGGTCTTCATCAGTAGGTGATTCAAGTTCTTTTCACTTTCAGTAAGCCAAGTAGTGTCATCTGCATATCACCAGTTGTTAATGAGTCAGGCTTCTTTTAATGTTGATTCTATGATTGTCTTCATGCAATTCCATTTCTCATATTATTTGCTCAGCATACAGCTAGAATGAGTATGGTGAAAGGATAAAAGACTGACTCACACCTTTCCTGATTTTAACCTGCTCAGTATTCCATTTCTGTAAGAACGACAGTTCTTGGTTTATATACAATTTAGAACAATTAAGCGTTTTGTAACTTGCTATGACCTACATACTCAAATGCCTTTGCATAGTTTATAAAACATCTTTCAGGTAGTCTCTGCTTTCAGCCAAAACCCATCCACCATCAACAATGATCTCATTCGCTGCACGCCCTTTCTGAATTTGGCTTAAATCTCCGGCATCCCTGCTGATTTACTCCTACAACCATTTTTCAATTATCTTCAGCAAAGCTTCACTTGAGTGTGAAGCAAGATTTGACTGGAGAATAATATTAATCACATTCTTCAAAAAACTCAGAGAACATTTAAAGGGAATACAACTTGAGGCCATTTATGTGAAAACTCCCATTTATATGTGGCATAAATACTAGGTGGGAAAAAAAATACAAGGTGAAAGAATTCTTTGGGGAAGAATTAGAGAGACAGACAAACATCCTTCAGAAACACATAGACCTAAATGTAGAACATGTCAAGAAACAATTGTTCACATTTTGTTATTTTTGTCTAATAAACATTTCTATAATTTTGTAGCAACAATTTTTGAATTATGCAGATAAATAAATAGAAAGATAGATAGATATGATTTGAAAGTGTAAACATCTAAAATACAAAATAATTTCACATAGATTTCTTACAAATATAAACGTTAATTTAGAAATTAATAAAACTGACGCAGCAACAACAAAAACTCTTGAGTAACAGTTATTACCTAAAGAAATGAAAACAAATTTCTATTTTAATCTTTAAAGTTTATATAATAAGATTTTATGATACCTTTGTATTAATTTTTCAATGCAGAAAGCAATTTCAAACAAGATGGGAAATATGTCTTAAATAAATTTTGCCTGAAGGCTTAATAGTTTTGAATATTTTAATATACAATACAGCAACAAATTTTTTGAAATTTTTTCTGTAATTCTATATCAGATTATATCTAGCCAATAAATAGTATAACGCTTTAAATGCCATCCTGTTTTGTTGTTTGGCTTTATTTTTTCTGCTATTTTGAGCAAGTCACAAAACCTTTCAGTGTCTTGGTTTATTTATATATGAACTAGCAATAACCTGTATTATTCCAAAAGGTTCTTATTAAAAAGAAGTTTAATGAATCAACTGTGGAAAGACCTACCATATTGCCTTTTGTTTCATTTTTTGTTTCATTTGCAACCGAGTCAATTCTATTCATAATTACCCCATTTGCTTCATAGTAGAACTGCATTCTCTAGGGATTTTAATGGCTGATTTTATGGAAGTGGACCTCCAGATCTTTCTTCTAAGGTTCTTCTGGATGAAACTGAATCTCCAACTTTTGAGTTAACAGTCAAGTTCATCATTTGTACCATCTAGGGACTCATGTCTTATAGATAACCATTCAGAACATGTTCACAATGACTGAAACTTTACCACATACCACACAGAAACGGAACTACTCAATGGTACACATATATCGTACCCAGTGAGAAACGCACCAGAGTGGTAATTATGAGTGCTGGACCAACAAATGTGCTTTGAATAGGTACATAAATGAACAAAATAAAATTGAAAAATCTCTTGAAGCTGACCTCCTAGTAAGAGTTTATGTATTAGATAGCTGAATCAACTATGGTGACATATTAGTGGCAGAAATAATATTCTGATCCAGAACCCATGATTACTATTTTGTTGCATTTCTCACTGGATACGATACATGCTGATAGACCCAACCTCGTAACGCAGAGACAAACCTTTGATGGAAGGCAGATAGTCCAGGTAGTGTGACCTTCTGCTGTGTCACCTCAATCACTGCCATAGAGTCAATCTTGCTTACCGTTACCCTATGGGACAGGTTAGAACTGCTCCCCTGAGTTCCTGAGCCTGGTCTTCCTCCGATAGAATGGCTGGTGGTTTCCACCTGCCCACCTTCCAGATGACACCCCAATGCATAAATACTAGGCCACCAGGGATCTGCTAATTTACATATTCTCTTAAATTTTCCATTTCCTCAACTATAAAACTATATCAACTATAAAATGACACAATCGTTGTGCTTACTTTTGAAAGGTTATTTAAAGATTCAATGAAATAAGAGCTCAAAACCCTTCGGGTATTTCCTGCTGCCCAGAGAATTCTCCAAAAAGTGGGCTTCAATTTTCATTATTATTACTACAGTTTTCATAAGTTAAACTCTTGCCTTTCTAATAAAAGTATTGTTTGAATTCTATTGATTTCATTACTATTATAATCAATAAAAAGACAATTATCAAAATTATCATGACAATGTAGACTGAAGCATAACTTTACCTTTTATGTTTTCACTCAATCTAGTGAAGAGACATGTGTTGTAGCCTAAATTATCCTTCAATTAAGTTAACTTTCCAATTTATATGATATGTGGAAATTAAACTTTCCTCTTATTCTGAGAACAAAAATAAATTTAAAAAAATGTAATTCCTCAAAGAAAATGTCTATTATAAATATTTAAATAAATGAATCTCTTGCCACTGAGTGACTTCTGACGCTTGGTGACTCTTTTTATTAAAGAGTTTTGTTGGCATATACTTCACATATCATACAACTTAATCATTCAATCATATTAGGGATATTTGTGCAGTCATCGCAAGAATTGATTTCAGAACATTTTCTTCTCTTACTCTTGGTTCTTAGCCCCTCATTTCTCCCCACCCTCCCTTAGAAAGCTCCTCGACCATGTCAATCCAGTTCCTGTCTCTATAGACCTACCTTTTCTGGATTTTATATACAGGAAATCATACAAAACACAGAGGCAAATAAACAAATTTTAAAAATAACTAAACAGAACAGAAAAACCTCAACCAAAGAGAATGCAGATAATATGAAAATCTGAAATAACTTTAAAATGGGTCAAAAGGGAAATTGAATGATAAGGTATTTTATTATTTTAACCTAATGATAGCTGCCATAAGCAACTATCCAGTGATCTCTGTCTGATAACAAGGCTATTCCCAACTCTGGACTATGTTCAGAGGGATTCACCCGAGCCTTAAGGAATTTTGGGCTTCCACTGCCATCCATAGCCTTCCGCAAACCAGATTTTTCACAATTTAAAGTCTGATACCTTTCTCTCCTTTGGATTTCGATTTTATTATTTACACCCTTGGATCACACAGGATGGTGTGTTTTTTCCATGTGAATTTAGTTGATGACTCACAGAGATGACTGCCTGATTTTAACACAAGCTTTTAAGGCCCCAGATGCTATTCTTGCTGAAAGCTGGGCACCATCTGGTTTCTTCATCGTTCTTCTCTATACTACCCACATTTTCAATGATCTCTTCATGAGGGTTAGCATAGGGCAAGGCCATATCTTAAGAACTAATTGGTAGTAGATTGGGGATAGAATCTTTATGAGAACAACCACTGTGTTTTCTTCTGCAGTGTTGCTTGGTGTAACTGTCAGCCTCTTTATAATTATAGTCAAATGCAAACAATTTGCCCTCCTGAGGCACCTGAAAAGGTTGACATACACATGCTATTAATTGCCTTTTTGGTTGATAGGGGCTTTCTGCCACCAGTACAACTCTAAATGTGATTAGTGTCGACATTTCTTTCAGTCACTCACAGTGCAAAATACTTTTCCAATGACCCAAGTTTTCTCTCCAGCCTTCCAATGGATCCACCAACCCCCATTAATAAATGCTGTGTTCCACAGTTCAGGGGCTGGTCCTAGTTCTACACGTCAGGCATGTGTATGCTGCCCCCACTCAGGGAGTCCCCAAGGTAAAAGGGTATTCCTCTCCAGTGGCTGTCTTAAGCCATTTCTGACCTACATCTACTACCTCATTGCTTTTAGATTTCATTATTATTGTCTGTTATTATCATTATCTTCATAAATCTACTTTGTATTCATCTGTGAGAGCTAGAAGCATTACATATGCATTTATATATGCTAACATTATCAAATCATATTCTGTAGTTTTTTATTTAATACATATTACTAATGATAAGATGTACAAAAACAGAAGTGGAAGATTTTAAGTACAATTTGTCTAACTCAAGTGAGATATATACCTGGAAAATCCCTACCTGTTTATGTAGTTCGTTATTTCAAAATTCCCAACATCTGATCTACTTATTCACATATGGTATATGTATGCTGCTATAATTTTTTAAATATATGTGCATTTACATTTTATAATACATTATATATTACATTTACAAAGTATATTTTAATTAGCAAAAGTAATAGCATTCAATATACCACTTTAAAGGAAGTCTTCATTTAACACTTTGTTTTATAGCTATGGGAAGGTCTGGTTCTCAGTTAAAGTGATTTCTGGATATTTTTTAAAATCATTTTATTGGGAGCTCATACAACTCTTATCACAATCTATACATCCATCTATTGTGTCAAGCACATTTGTACATTTGTTTCCATCATCCTTCTCAAAACATTTGCTTTCCACTTGAGCCCTTGGATATGTTTGATATGGCTGTCATGACTGAAAAAGCATCCTAATGGAAACATCTTATTAGTTACTTACATATCCATAGTATTAAATGATTTAGCAAAATTATTTGTTAAAATGTAGAAGCTAATTGTTCTTCAATTACTTGATGGATATGTTGATCTTGAAAACTCATCGGGAAGTTTGTATTTTGTATATATTTTAAAAGACACCAAACAAGAAACAAATTACTTAAAGTTTTTCAAAGATTTTGTTCTCAAAATTTAAGTGGAAAACACAAGAGGGCTTTTTATAGATGATAAAATATTCAGTTTTTTAAATTGTGTTTTAAAATAAGCAGTGATCTATTTCAAAAACCAGTCATTTTTGCATCCATTGGTAAAATGGCATCCTTACCTCAGAACGATGGGCTGGTTCAATATCTACTAGGTAGACCTGTGCTGACGATGCTGCTCTCTTGTCATGTGTCTGGAGGAGGTCAGATACAACAGGGGTCAGCATTAGCTCTGTTACTTCATTTGTTTGTGCTTGCCTTACGAGTAAGATTCTGAACCTATGGTTTCCTTACATTTAAAAACATGATCAACTGGGAGTCAATTCACATATCATATCACTCCATAGTTCAATCCCATTAAGCAGTATTGTACAAGTCCTATCTATGGCAATCCATTTCCAAACATTTCTTTCCTTCCTTGGAATTTTATCCTTTTTACGCCTCCACCCCACCACTACTGTACCTCCACTACCCCTCTCCCCCTACTGCCCTTACTCAGCTTGCAGTCGCTATAGGCTCACCCATCCTTGGTGTCATATACTCAAAAACACCTTTTCAAGAGGGTGACCCCAAAGACATAACACCTCAGAGATAAAACCTAATAAGTGCAAATAAAATAACAAAACAAAATATGTTGAAAACCAGGTCAAGTGCAGCGTGCATCGAAGGGGGAATCAGCAGACAAGGTTTTATCTGTTCAAGTCAGATTTATCCCTTTGACCTTTTATACTTGTCTGTTTAGTAACCACTTTCCTTCCGTCTTACATTTTAATGTGTGAGTCTCTTGCTGATTGTATGAGTACGAATTTAATTAAAAATAGATAGTATGTGTGGGAAACCAGGCACATGCAAACTTAAATGCAGCAAAAGCTAAGGAGGGAATATGTTGCTGTCAAATCCTCCTTGCTGCAGAATATTATACATTCCATATACATTCCATATGCTCCAAGACTGTTTGCTATGTCAAAGGTTGAGTTACAGATCATGTAATTAAAGTGAATATTGTGATAAAGTGGGTTGCATAAATTATTTGGTTTTCCAGTACGTCCAAATTTTAAGTTTACATTTTCCTATGTACAATACTATTATGAAATTGCATACATGATTTATGCAATAGCATTATGAAAAAGTTTAAAATCCTGTGGGAATAACCAAAATGTGTCTCAGAGATGGAGTAAACACTGCAGAAAAGCGGCAAGGAAAAACTGGCTACCACACGGTTGCCACGGGCTTTTTATTTAATAAAAAAACCAACAACATTGCATCTGCAAACAGTAAAGTGAAGCACAATACAGCAAGATATGCCTGCGTTCACTGAGATTGTTGTCATTACAGATATATCGCTTATAATTAAAGTATGCTCCTCTCCTTATTTTCACATTATTTTTTTAAACCTAAACTGTTAAATCTTTAGGGAATATCAATTTAGTCTTTATCTGTGCTGTCAAAGGATAGATATTATTATACCTCTTATTATTTTGTAATTTAGTTGATTACATGTTAAGAGAGTATAAAATTTGGAGGGGGTCATTAATACATTTTTTAAAACGTTTTATTGTGAACTAGGTGAAGATTTACAAAGCAGATCGTAGTTTTACATCTACCAATTCATATCTATTCTAATTCAGCGCAATCTTCTCAATGTGCTATTGCTTATCCCGCTCCCTCCCTGTAGTTCCTGTTCCCATTCTTCCTTCCTTCCAAACTCTGAATTTTGTCCTTGGGTAAATATAACCCTTTTTATCTTAAATGATTTCAGTTCCAGACCTGAAAGATAAGGGATCCCACCAATATCTCTTTGACCAAGAAGTCAGGTCTCTTTTATGAGTTTGAATTCTGTTAGACATTTTTCTCCCACTCAATCTGGGTCCTCAATATGTTATCCCTTTCAGAGCAGTTGGAGGAGTAACCAGGTACCACAGGATCTTTCTGTCTCAGGGTTGTAGAGATTGATGTTTTGGTCTATGAGTCTATTGGAGTAGTTATATCCTTTGCATTTTCATCACTCTTCCTTTGGAAGAAGGGAGACTCATAGTTGCACCTTAGATGAACATTCAAAAGCTTTTAAGACTCCAGTTGATATTCACCATATTAATATGTAGACTCCTGTGTTTGTGAACTACTTTATGCCAATTGACCCTGCCATCCCCATGGTTGGGTCATTGCCTCAAGTTGTTTGGCCCCATATGCTCCAATACATTCATAGATATATCTGCAGCAAAATTAAATATACGGTGCAAACAACTTCCATCCAACCTATATAATTTGGGGCTATACTTCCACTCTAACATCTCCCACCTGTTTTGTCTGTGTACCAATGCAAGCATCTCTCTACTTGTAGACTACCACTCTTGCAGGATTTTGTATAAAACATAATTTGCATCTGTTTCTTTAAATCTTGCAAACTTCCCAGTGTCTCCACCATTTCCCCCACATCTCCCTCTGTCTGTATATTGCCTTTTCCTTCACCTGAGGTTATATTTGGACCTTCTAACCTGTGACATTCTTTCCCTCGCTGTCCCGTCCACTCCTGTGCCATTGCTTAGCCAGGGGATTAATATTTGAACTCTAATAGTACAGAACTTACCCATATACAATTATTGGTAAATTTTTGTTAAATTAATGCATGAATAAATATATTTATCACACATCCAACTGCTAAATTATACGTACTAATGCAGTTATATCTGGCTATTGCAGGTACTGGCCCAATTTGGCTAAATGAAGTATTTTGCTTTGGGAGAGAATCATCTATCGAAGAGTGTAGAATCAAAGAATGGGGGGTGAGAACGTGCTCACACTCTGAAGATGCTGGAGTCACTTGCACCGTATAATATTTTCCTTCATTATGGAATAATTATTGTTGCAAATTATTTTTATTTCTTTGATCCATTAAAATCAGGTTGATCAGATTAAAATTATCAAAAATGGGGAACTCTTTAAAACATTGTATAGATGTATGGAATACCTCCCACACAATATATTTACATTGGAGTGGTTTTAACTTTTCTATAAATAATTTGCTCCCATAAAGAGTTACAGCCACAGAAAGCAGATCCTGGAGAATCTTATGCTTGGGGAATGAGAAGGACAGGAAAAAGAGGAGGGCTGTCAGTTAGATGGATTGACAGTGACTCCACAATGGGCGCAAGCAGAGGAACATTTGTGGGGATGGCACAGGACTGAGCTGCTTGTTCACAGGGTCACTATGGGTAGGGAGTGACTGAAAGCCCCTATCAAAAAAACAATATCTGTTGAAATGAAATGAACAACAGTGGGTTGTTATGTAAATACCTTTTCAAAAGTAATTTTCTGATATCATTATGCATATACTTAAGTTTATAGTTACTGGGTCACAAAGGTCAGTCATAAGAGAAATGCATTGGTTCCGATTTATGACATCTTTGCCACAATATTACATTTTTAACATTTACAACTTTTTTGAAATCTACTTATCAAACTAATACACTGCCAATGAGGTGATTCTAACTCCTAATGACTATGCATAGGGTTTCCCAGGCTGTACATGTTTACAGGAGCATATAGCTAGCCCGGTCTTCTCCCAGGGACTGGCTCCTGGGTTTGAACCACAGACCTTGTAATCATCAGTACAGCAATTATTAGTCTATATTAATTGTTTCCTAAATAATGGATATATTTGGAAGATATCTATAGTGTCAACTTTACAAATTCCCAATCCAAAAGAACCTCAGTTTTTAATATATAATAACTAGACTGATAGATAGCAGTATTACTATTGATAAGCTTCAGCCATGATAGGCTAGGGAATTTTTTTTTAATTGTCATGTCTAACAGGTGTTTTACTGATTCACAAAATAAGCTGAAGACAGGCTGCGTGAGAAGAGATACAGACCCTCCAGCACCAGTAGACAATGTACTCAAATAATAGATGCCAAGTAATTGGTTGATCAAAAATGCCACTTACCATCATGAAGTCAAGTTTTGTATATATTTTAAATTGTGTTGAACAATTACTTGGCTGCAATTCTAAGACACTGTTCTTAAGACATAAATAAATCTCATTACACTATTCTATTTAAGCAAATACAAATGTCTTGAGCAGAGAAGGAAAATATAAATTTTTCTGGAGGTTTTTATGCAGTCAGTTAACATTCACAATCAGATAAAATGTTCAACTACAAAGGCCCATAGGCAGTGAACATACCAACAACATTTCTTAGCACATGTCCAGTCCCATGCCCAGAGTGTGACTAGCCGCTCAGGGGCCCAGAGACCCAGTCATGAAAGACGCTGTCTAGGTATGCATGCAGAAATATCAGTCGTTTACCAGTGATGTCCAACTGGGAACAAGTGATAAATAATATTATTATGGAATTGTTCTATTCTTTAGTGGAAATAAGCAAAATCAGGGGCTTAAGTTTATTTTTTCCTTTTAAGCATACCCAACATCTCGCTTCACAAATAGTCACAAAGTAGTGGACTCCCTGTTCTCTTGATTGAAATAGCAAAGATTTTACCTTGAATTTGGATCTGACCAAATGAGAACATATTGGTATCATGTTAGAATCTTCTACTTTTTGAACAGAGGATATTTTCCCTCACATTACATTATGGGAAAGAAAATTGACCCTGATTAACTCAAATTCTAACTCCACCGTGGGCTGGTTATTAATCCTTTGTGCTGAATTCCACTACCTAGGTATTTCCATCCTAAAATAAACAAGATGATATTAAAAAGTATGATTTGCATTGTGAATCTACATGGACTATCTAACTTCAGTGCCTGTAGTCTGTGAATGTAATATTGCTGTAGGCTATATGGATACCGATTTCCTACAACATACCTTTAAAACCAATAAGAACTAATAAATCATTTTAAGTACATATAGATATTTTTTGTATTAGAAATAAATCGATTAGGCTCAATCAAGTCTAGAAAAAAAACTTCACATTGCGAAGGCCAATTGGGGTCTGAATTTACTCCGAAACGGTAAATTACACTAAGTTCTTCAGGAAGCAGAAATTTGTGATTTATTTATGGAAAGAGAGAAAGGGCTAAGTAGGGTCAATATAGTCTACTTGTCTGATTACCTAGAATCACGATAAATGAAAAATGTACATTAAAAGAGGAGGGATGTGTCAAGAGAAAAGGAAGATCAATAATGGATATTTGAAGACTAAAAATATTTATCTGAAGAAAAAAGGTTAACACAAAACATTCAAAAATTATAGGAATTTGGGGACCTAAATGTGCAGAATTGAGGCATATGCCTATGCAAATAATATAGTAAAACTTGCTATTAAGGGGAAAAGAAACATTTGGAACCTCAGTTATGATCGAAATAGTGGATTAGTTTCCTAGTACTGCTATGACAAAACACCATCAATTACATGGACTATAAGCACAGAAAAATATTATCAAAACATTTTGCAATCTAGTAGTGGAGTCTGGGTTGTTTAGAGAAACTAATCAGTGTCACTCATCTATGGATCATAAAGAACTTGACATCAGGAATTCCATATCAAGAAGGCATCCCAGCCCAGTACAAAGCAAGTCCATTAAGTCTAATGCAAGCCAGGGTCCTCTTCAGCCTCATGCAGCTGCAGGCTGATGCTGCAGAATGAAAAGCAAGAAGCAGGGATATCACAGGTCAGTGGGTACACAGTCCTGCAGATTCAAAATTGATGGAAACATGCCAGGGAGGCCGACAGTTCTCAGGGTTTGATGTCCTACTTGGGGTCATGCCTAGAGACAGGCAGAGTCCAAGCAAGTAGGAGACGAAGGGCAGAGAGTAATTGACTCTGTTCCATCTTGCTATTTTACAAAAGATCACATCCCAAAGGAGATGTCATCGAGCTACCAGAGGATTGACAGGTTGAACTTTGCCCGAGCGAGGAGTGGTTGTAATAGCTAACCACTGCACTAGGAGTCTGAATCCAGGTTATCAGCAGAATCACGTTCTTTCTAAAGAGCTTGGGTGAAGATCCTTTCTCATCTTGCAGGACTTCTCATGTCCTTGGCATTCCTTGGTTTAATGATGTAGCAAAACTCTGCCAAAATGTGGCCATCTATGTTAGTTTTCTATGGCTGCCATACTGAAATAGTGTGAAGTGGTGGCTTTGCCGAATATAGATTTATTACTTCACATCTCTGGAGACTAGTGTCTGACATCAAGGTCCCAGCTACTTTATGTTTATCTGAAGATGTTTGAGAGATTTTTTGAGTTCATATAAAATAGGATAAAGGAACTTTAGGTATATCTCTTTGTCACTTGTGGTAGTTACATAATCTGTTGTCAATTTGAGACAAGTGAAGGGGAGTGGTGTGTTAGTCTGGGTAGACTAGAGAAACCAATCCATAGAAACTCATATGTGTATAAGACAGAGTTTTATATAAAGGGTAATCGTACATTAAGAAAGCATCTCAACCCAGTCCAGTCCAAGTCCATATGTCTGATATCAATCTATAAAGTCATCTTCAGAATCACAAAACACATGCAGTGATGCCAAATGCAGGACGATCACGGCCAGTGGGTAGAAAGTCTTGGGATCCAGAGGCATTGTAAGCATCTCAGCACTGGCAGGAGTCTCCACGTGGCTCCTCCAGTTTCCAGGGCTGCATCAGGGTAGGTCCAGGTGGCTTCTTCAGCTCCCAGGGTGTCCCACCATGTGTCTTGTCAGTAGAGCAACTCCAAGAAAGTGAGCTGAGAGAGTCTCCAGCCTCCAAGGAGGAAAAACAGGAGTTCCCAAAATTCTTAGGAGAAGGCCATGCCCACACAGAGTCCTCAATGGCTTGGCCCACCAAGCCTTGAGGATGATATTACTGCTCAGAGCAGCCAATCCACAGATAAGACCACATGGCTGGCCCCACTATGAGACATGACATCCCTCACTGACCCATAGCCCTACAGGGGACAACACTGGAAACACAGTGTGGGAATTGCACACGATCTGATCCCACCACACTGAGGCAAAACACCAAGGGCATAGAACAGAACAGCAAGGGGAGCAGAACAACGAAGTCCCCAGAGAATACTGAAAATAGAATTTGGGGCCAGGGCTTGGTGCCACATCAGACTCAACGGGAAAACACTCTAAAGGCCAACAAATAGTCCTTGAATTAACTACAGGCTTTTCTTTTTTGTTGTTGTTGGATTTTTTGGTGTCATTGTCTTTTTGTTGTTATTGTTGTTTTGTTTTCTTTTGTTGCTTTGTTTTGCTCTGGCTTGTTTGTGTGCATGTTATTATCTCAACAGGTCTGTCTAAATAAGATAGGCTGGATGAAAAATCTGGAGGAGAAAACAATGGGACCAACAATTCCGGGGGACATGGGAGAGGGGGAGGTGGGGGAAAGGAAGTGGTGTTAACAAACCCAGGGACAAGGGAACAACAAGTGATCCAAATTGGTGGTGAGGAGGTTGTAGGAAGTCTGGTAGAGTGTGACCAAGGGTAATGTAAACCGAGAGGAAATACTGAAACCCAAATGAAGGCTGAGCATGAAAATGGGACTAGAGAAAAGTCAAAGGAAATAGAGGAAATAGCTAGGAGGCAAAGGGCATTTATAGAGGTCTAAATAAAGGCATGTACATATGTAAATAGATTTATATACGAGGATGCGGAAATAGATCTATATGCATATATTTATAGGTTTAGTATTAAAACAGCAGTGGACTTTGGGCCTCCACTCAAGTACTCCCTCAAAGCAAGAACACTTTGTTCTATTAAACTGGCATTCCTTGATGCTCACCTTCCCCACACAATCCCTGAAGACAAATGGGTGAATAAACAAATGTGATGAAGAAAGCTGATAGTGCCCGGCTATCAAAAGATATAGCATCTGGAGTCTTAAAGGCTTGCAGGTAAACAAGCAGCCATCTAGGTCAGAAGCAACAAAGTCCATATTGAAGAAGCACACCAGCCTCTGTAATCATGAGTTGCCAAAGGGATCAGTTATCAGGCATCAAAGAACAAAAATTCATATCATTGTGTGCTCACCTCCTCAGTGTGGTTGCTGAAGACAAATGTATTCATAAGCAAATGTGGTGAAGAAAGCTGATGGTGCCTGGCTATCAAAAGAAATAGCATCTGGGGTCTTAAAGGCTTCAAGGTAAACAAGCGGCCATCTAGCTTAGAAGCAACAAAGCCTCCATGGAAGAAGCGCACAAGCCTGTGTGATCATGAGGTGTTGAAGGGAACAAGTATCAGGTCTCAAAGAACAAGAATTCAAATCATTGTGAATGCAAGGAAGTACAGATTGGAGACCCAAAGTCCATCTGCAGGCAACTGAACATCCCCTTACAGAAGGGTTACAGAGCAGAGAAGAGCCAGTCAGGGTGCAGTGTAGCAATGATTAAGCATACAACCTTCCTGTAGTTCCTAAATGCTTCTTCCCTACCCCGACCCCCTACCCCGACTATCATGATCCCAATTCTCCCTTACAAATCTGGCTAGAACAGAGGATGTACACTGGTACATATAGGAACTGGGCACACATAGAATCCAGGACAGATGATCCGTTCAGGACCAGTGCCAAGAGTAGCGATACTAGGAGGCTTGAGGGAAGGTGGGGTGGAAAGGGGAAACTGATTACAGTGATCTACATATAACCTCATCCTTGGGGGATGTACAACAGAAAAGTGGGTGAAGGTACACGTCAGACAGTGTAGGATATGACAAAATAATTTATAAATTATCAAGAGTTCATGAGAGAGGGGGTCGCGGGGAGGGACGGGGAAAATGAGCACCTGATATCAGGGGCTTAAGTGGAGAGCAAATATTTTGAGAGTGATGAGGGCAACAAACGTACAAATGTGCTTGACACAATTGATGTATGTATGGATTGTGATAAGAGTTGTATGAGCACCCAATAAAATGATTTTAAAAAGAAGAAGAAGAAAAAGGCTGCTCTCGCTCTCGCTCTTACACATTCCAGTTGACAAGTGACATGGAGCCATGCTGGTGGCAACTAAAGCCTTGGAGATGCTTCAACTGTCATTGGATCCACAAGCCTTCCACCCACCAGCCTGTGATCTTCCTGTTTCAGCATCATTGCGTGTGATGCATGAATCTAAAGAGACACGTATGGACTAGTATAGGATATATGGGCTAATATCGAAATTATGAACTTGATCTGGACTGCACTAGGATGTTTTCTCAATATACAGTTGCTTTTTGTTATAAAGCTGTTTCTTACACACACGCTAACAAAACAGAGACCTCATTGGCTATGACCTGATTGACAGACTAGACTCCACCCCTTCCTTCACTCGTAATCCTTTCAAGTCCCAATTTGACAGCAGATTATGCAAGTAGCTCAGGTGGAGTGTAGCCTGTCAAGCATGTAGCAGCTTGATGACCTCATTTGGAGGCACTAAGGAGACAAATAGCTCACTGGAGTTGGGATACATGTTCACTTCCTTGGAGACTCTCTACTGACAAGGCTCACCACCTGGGAGACATTGCAGCTCACAAGACACATGGAGCTAAGCTAGTGCCCTACAGAGGAGCCACATGGCAATCCCTGCCAGCTCTGAGATGCTTATATTACCACTGGATCCACAAGACTCCCCACCCACTGGCCTGTGATTTTTCTGCACTCAGCATCATTGCATGTGTTTTGTGAGTCTGAAGAGGATTTTATAGATTGGTATCAGACATATGGGTTAATATCTGATGTATAGACTTGATTTGGACTGGGCTGGGATGTTTTCTTAATGTACAATTAATCTTTATATAACGCTCGTTCTTATATACATATTAATGCCCATAGATTTGATTCTCTAATCACTCCAGACTAACACACGAGATATAATTTTAATTTTTTTTAAAGAAAATGAAAATCTTTACAACTGGACCCGTAAATGACATCATGATGAAAACCAAAGAAATTGAACTTTCAAGGTTTTCATTTATTTGGGGTCAACAAACAATCAATGGAAGCAGTAGAAAAGACATCAACTGATATGACATTGGAAAAATCTACTGTAAAACATTTTTTTAAAATCTGAAAAGCAAAGATGTTCCATTGATGCCTAAGATGTACTTGACTCAAGGCAAGATCTTTTAAATCACTTCATATACATGTACATGTGCAAGATGGTCAATAAAGAAGGAAGACAGAATAACGACATCAAGCCTTCTATTCTAAACAATGAGAAAATCAATTTATGTTTCTTAAAGTCGCTTTTTTTATTTTCTATTTTAGCAGCACTAGCAAAACGAACACAAGGTATAAACACTGGAAATGGAGTCAATGTATGTTTGACAAGAAGTATTATATTTTGCGAAGCAAAATAAATCCTCTCATATAGCTCTTGTTTTAAACACTTCAAACCTCTCAGTTTTATAGGCAATCACTAACATTTTATTGTTGTTTCCAAAAGTTATTCCAAAACTTTTAATGCCTTTTTAAAAGCATTTATTCTAGGTATAGGTTATTATTTGGTGCTTTAATTTAAAGAAAAATCAGAGAAAAATAAATAAAACTTTTGTGCTCAAACCTATAAGGAGAAGCTCCTCAAATGAAAAGTATTCAAAATGTTTGTCACACACAATATTAATAATTATTTATCAACATCAATGTTTCTATTATTTCAACTATGGGGGGGAAAGGGCAGATTAAGTAAGTTTTCTACATATAGATTTATAATTTGTCAGGTTTTCCTCCATACACTTAAAAATATGGTCTCATTATCTTCTGATCACTATTTTTTTTTTGAAAGAGTTAGCTGTCACTCTTATTATTTCTTCTGTGAAAGTAGCATGCCTTCCATCTGTCAATACTTTCAATATGTTCTCCTTGAATTTCATTTTTTAAAAATGTTTGTTCTGGTTTTTCTATATTGCTTTTCCTCAGCTTTATCTCTTTGGGAGTTCATACAATATTGACTTTTGTCCTCTAATCATTTTTTTTTAAGTTTTGGCTGTTCTTAAAATAATACTCTGTTCCAACCAGTCCAATATTTTTGGAAGCAGAATTTTCATTTGCTGATTTTACATATGACCAACATTCAAATGATCAAAGACATGCTATAAACTCTAATAGACTATATCTCAAAAGGTGCATTGAAACCATACAGTAAGTTCAGTTCTTCTCCTTCATAGGTATTAAGCAGCAGAATTACATTTGCTCTTTTGAGCTCCATCCTGCTTCTATATTCCAGTATAACTAGAGGTTCTTCTTTAACTAATCTTTGCTTTTTCATCAACATTCCTAATGTATAATCAAAATGTTGCATCATCTAGTCTTTAGCCCACTGAGTGATTAAATGAATGATATTCTGATGAAGTTAGAAGTACACTTTTCATTGTTTTTATTGTAGTTTTTAACTGACATGTTTCAAGAACATAATACTGTTCTTGACAGATGTTAAAAACTTAATATTTCTTGAATGTAGATACTTATGAATCTATAAAAATCCTAAAATTATGACCAGAAGCTTTAATTACTAAAATCTGAAAGAATTTTCTAATAACAAAGAAAAATATGCTACTTTGTTGTATAATTTTTTTGCTTATTTTTCTATCAAGTTTTAACTTCTTGCAAAAAAGAGGAAACCATCCCACTAATACACATAAAAATGATAGATTTGTTAACATAACATTTATAAAAGTAAATTTCCAAGCTGAAAACAAAAGACCGATTATTGAGATAACAAAGGATCAAAATGGAAAATAAGCAAAAAGAGTAATAAACGTTTAAGTTGATACTGTAACTATCCTCTAGGAACCCTGGTGGTGTAGTGATTACGAGTTTAGCTGTGATCCCCATGGTTGGCAGTTCGAAACCACCAGCAGCTCCAGAGAGAAAGAATGAGCTTTCTACTTGAAAACAGTTACAGTATCTGAAACCCCAAGGGGGTCATTATCAATCAGTATTGACTTGATGGTGGATCATAGAACTAGAAGTAAAACCCAAACTATCAGAACCTTCAATGAAGGAACTAGGACAAACCTAATAACCTTGGCACAGAGGATACAGAGGCTAAATGAACTAAGGAAGGATATACACTCAGGTGAACCTGAAATCAACAAGTGGGATATACAAAGGTTAAAACCCGTATGTGCATTTAAAGACTTCACCAAGAGATTAACAAGAGAACCCACAGACTGGGAGAGGATTTTCAGCAATGAAACAACTAAGAAAGTGCTTATCACTAAAATCTACAATACCCTCCTAGCCTGAAAAAAGAAGAAAACAGTTAACCCCCTGAGGAAGTGGGCAAAAGACCTGAAAAGAAGTTTCACTAGGTAGGAGACCCAATGGCCAATAAAGCTAAGAGAAAATTTTCTTGATCATTATCCATCAGAGAGAGGCAAATTAAAACATCTATGAGATACCACTTAACACCCTTGAGAATGGCAAAAATCAGAGAGAAACAAATGTTGGAGGGCATGTGGCGAGATGGGAACACTCCTCCACTGCTGTTGGGCATGTAGATATGTACAGCCATTGTGGAAAGCCATCTGGAGATATTTAAAGCAGAAGGAAATTGAGTTACCTTATGACCCAGCAATCCTTCTACTGGGGATATACCCAGAAGAGGTAAGAAATAGACCATAACCAGTCATCTGTGTTCCACTGTGTATTGTGGCACAATCGCAAAGAATTGGAAAAAAGCTAAATTTCCACTGATAGATGAGTAGATTAGAAGCACCACTAAAAAGCACTGATGATCACACAAATCACATTGTCTCATGGAAAACGCTGGATGAAATGATGCTAAACAAAGTTAGCTACTCACTAAAAGAGACAAGTCCAACATGAGTCCACTGAGGTAAGGATAATCAGCACAGCAGGTATAGACGAAAAGCCACTTATCTCACACGTACAGGCTGAGGTACAGGTATAGGTACAGGGGGTTGGGCGGGGGGAGAAAGACCAAACCCAAGGATGTACATGTCACCCCAACACAAAGAAGGGAAAAGTGGGGAAAATAAAGAGGGAGATGGTGGTTTTGGGGGAGCTGGGCACTAATCCACTCAGGGCTGCTAATACCATAATCCAAATGTGTCAGTTATTCACTAATCTTCCTTATTCATGGTCTAGCTTTTTGATGCATGTGAGGTGACGAAACTTGCCATGGCTTGGGTCAGGTGAACTTTAGACTTCAAATGAACTTATTCGTAACACTTTACCTAGATCTTGTGTAGCAGATTTGCCTGATGTAATTCATTTGATTTCTTTTTTTTTTCTTTTTATTAATCATTTCATTGGAAGCTCTTACAGATATTATAACAATCCATAATTCAGTTAGATCAAGCATAATTTTATAATTGCTACCACCATCCATTTCAAAACATTTTCTTTCTTCTTGAACTCCTTGTTATGACTATAAGATATCAGATGGAAATATATCAAAACCTTAATATACAAGGGGCTAACCCCGCAAAATGGATTTTTTTCAAAGCTATGTATTTAAATTTTTTTACAAAACAATTTTATCACCTTCAAAGTACTCTGCATTATACTTAATACATTTGTCAAATCTGAAACTCCATTCTTGGAAACAAGTTCCAAACTCCTCTGTTTGGATGGTTGACAGCTCCTCCATCATTTTTTCCCTTCACTTTTTCTATGTCATAAAATCAATGTCTTTTCATGTCCCTCTGCATTCATGGAAACAAAAAGAAGTCACCTGGAGTGAGGTTAGATGAGTAAGGTGCATGGGCTAAGAGAGACGTGCTGTTTTTGCCCAAAGTTTTTTTGCACACTGCGATGGCTACGTAAGCAGGTGCACTGTTGTGGTGTCAAAACCAGTCACCTGTCTGGCACAAATCAGGGGTTTTTTTGCTGCATACTGTTATGCAATCTTTTCAGAACCTCGAAATGGAAAGCTTGATTAACAGTCTGGCATGGCTGAATGAACTCCAAATGCACTATGAGTCAACATTTTTGTCAGTTCAAGAGGTTGATGATATCCAGAATGAGGTTTGTTATCAATTTACATTTTACCTTTTTTGAAACAAGAAAACCAATCATACACACGAGTTTTTCCCATAGCACTATCCTTGTAATCTGTGTTCAACATCACAATGGTTTCTGCAGCATTTTTCTGAAACAGGAAACAAAATTTCACAACTGCACACAGTTCTCTTAAATCAACCATCACAAAAAATAAGGTTCCAGCGAAATAGCTTTCATGAAAAAATTCACTATGATCAGAGAGATCAGGTGATGCCACTAGGTGCACTAACTCAGAGTGAGTTGCTCAATGCTTACCTAGTGGGAAAAATGCATACTATGAAAGCTTTGCCTCACCCAGTGCAATTCCGGGAATTTGGGGGTAACCCACTCATACGCCTTGTTGTGTCTACTACATTATTTTCTCTATTTAAAAATCTTTAATAACTAAGTATAAAAATGAATTTTAATATTTGTTTGGTATAAATATCAGATAAAGCTGCAACAACGTCATAGGATGATGTTTCCTAGGTTTTAAATACCAAAAAGCTAAACACTTTAAAAGTATAAATCTATCCTAAATAATATTTTGAGGCAGTTTGTAGAAGTTTCTTACCAAAGAAGATTAAAGCAGCCAGGAGGCAAATGTGCAATATGCTGGGGGCCGGAGTGAGGGAGCAGTGGTCAGTAGATGGGAAAGGCCACAAGCTGGACCACAGAGGATAGCTCCCAGAGACAGCAGTTTTGCTAAGAATATTAAAGAGCCTGTCATTTTCATCAGGAAAAAGTCTGCTAACCCCAAGAAATTGGGCTAAGAGCCTTGGACTCCCTACAATCAGCATGCATTATTTATACAAGGACATCATTTCTTAGTTTGAAACATAACAAAATTGGAAGTTATTTCATTCAATGTCCTTCCTTTCTCAGAAAAAGAAATGACAGCACAAATAATTTGCTCAAGAATGTTCAGTTATAAGAAAGAAGTAATAAAAGTTTTCTTATGGTCAAATTATCATTTTGCTTGATTCTCCAATAAATATTGGTTGAATTTCCTTCATTTGCTTGATTTTCCTGATTTCCTCCATAATATTGGGTGATAGTGAAAGAATATTATTTTTATGTGTATTTTATGGATTGAGTACATTTGTATCAGACTAAATATTGCAAGACAACACATGATCTAAGGAGGTCAGGGCGGGATGAATATCCTTAACTACATCTATTTCACAGAAATGCTAAAAATAAAGACCTCATGGCATTGAATTGATTTTAACTCATAGGGACTCTATAAGACAGGGTGAGTTTCAGAGCCTGTAACTCTTTACAGGAGTAGAAGTCCAATCTTTCTCCTTGCTGGTGGCTTCGAACTACTGGTCTTGCATTAGCAGTCCAATGTGTAATGACTACTACACCACCAGGGTGCCTTACACATTTGCAAGAGTTGAGAAATAGGGTTAAAACTGCAAAAACTGCATCAAATAAGGGATACATGACAAAACCATTGTTTGTAGTAGGGCTATTCATATTTCTTCTTTTCATCCTTCTAAAAAAGCCAAACCGGAACAAAAGAAGCAAAACTCCCGGTATTCACTATGGTGTCTTCACTGGGGTTTGTGTCACTCTGAGCTCCTCCTGTTCCAGCCCAAGACATGCAGAATTCGTAGTAGTGTTCAGTACCAATGTTATTAATAGGATTATATGTTAAGAACAGTTACCAATTGTTTAACTGTAATGCTTCTTGGTAAAAATTGTTTTATGAGATCTTTCTAGTTTGAGTTACATTATCAGTTACAACAGTATTAGTAACTGAGCAGAAGCCTGTACATTTTTTCTTCTTCATTTCCTTTGTTACCAGTTCCTTCTCAATAAAATTAGAGATTTTGTCTACTAACACCAATTACTATAACATTGTAGCTAAAACACAAGACAATTTGATAAAATTAGCAACTATCAAACACCAGCAGCTACAAAAGCAACAATGCATGTCTGCAGTAGGTGTAGATGAAACCACGTGATTTGAAACATCATTGGAACTGGGTAATCAGAATAGTGCTGACTGAAGATTATTAACTCAACTCACTGCTGTAGAGCCAATACTGACTCATAGGTTCAAAAGTAAGTTAGCAAGAGATTTAGCCTTTAAGGTTTATTGATACATGTAAGCTGGGTATTTGGAAAATGTTTTGGTTATTATAACTATCAACAGATATTGTTTATAAAATATTTCTGTTATAAAACTGCACAAACTTTTGTAGTCAAACATTTTTTTGTTGCTTCCTCTGACAGTATCTTCCTGTGCAGTCCTCACCCCACAGGGTCATCAACGATACCAGTAATTAGCTAGGCCAATCTTGCTGGCTCCTACACTACTGTGGGGAGTTCATATTGCAATAATTTAAGCTAAAACTGGAACTATACAGCCCAGTATTCTCTTCCCTGTTTTGTTCTGGTTTATTATGGGGCACAAAAGACATTTTGGCTGGGATTTGAAAACTAAGAATTTAGCCATGGTTATGTTCTGTTATGTTCAGGATGTCGGAACAAAGACAGTTGGCACTGAAGCAGCTTATGTTCAATGTTTCGGATGTGCTGCCTTGCCAGGTTGGCACAGGAGAGCAGAGTCTGTGGCTCTGAAGTTCCCTCTGGATATTCCTTCAGTCTCTTTCTCTCCTGGGCGAGTTGCATAGTTAGCTCTTTGATGAAATTTCCAGCTTTTCCTTCAGGCCTTTTTTTTGGCCATGGAAATTGGACATGTGGGGCTATAAAACCCAATGATTCCAGGTTCCAATGTGTCCTTTTTCTCACTCAATTCATATTCTTCTTTGAAGCCTTCAGAACTGTCGACCCCACAATTTCAGTCCCAACAAAAGACATAATGGATTTCTGATCACAGATTACTTCATCAGCACCCAAGGTCTACAATCATGAAAGATCTAACCTCTTCAACAATTCTCTTACATTATCTATGCACTCTGAGGGGGCCGCGGAGGTGCAGAATTTAGGCATTTGTCTGTTAATGAACAGGTTGCGGGTTGAAATCACCAGCTGTTTTTTGAAAGAAATGGCATCTGCCTCTATAAAGATGACAGCCTTGAACGCCACACAGAAAACGCCAGTTCTTCTCTCTGCTGGACGGTCGGTAGGAGTGGGAAGGGACTTGAGGGCAGTCTTTTATTTATGTATTTTTTGCAGGGGCTTTGATGGGGTGATCGAAGCAGTTAATGAGTTTGACTGCTAGCTGAAAGGTTGGATCTACCAGAAGTACCACGGAAGAAAAGTCTGGACATCTGGTCGAAAGAACATTAGCCACTGAAACCCACAGATCACAGTTCTACTATTTGACACAAGGGATTACCACAAGCCAGCGTCAACTTAATGGCAACTGATTTTTCTTTCCTTCTCTCTCTCTTTTATATGATAACTGGTTTTCTTATCATGTATATTTGCTTTTCTGATTCAACTCTAACTACTACAACTGCCTAAAGAGGAAAGACTACTACTTTTGTTTGTGTTTTCTGTAAACTGAATAAATAAGTGGATGTAAAGGGGTGAAGAATAAGCAAGAAAGCCTTATGAGTTGGGAAAAAGGAAAAGTTTCTCTGGATTTAGGAATTTTAGGCTGGAAAATGGGCAGGATAATATAGGGCATTTGATAGGTACAGCTGTCGCCTTGATATTTAAATTACCTTCAAGACTACAAAATATGTAAGTAAAAAATAAAATTCATTTTGAATTGATTTGGTTAAGATGAACACAGGTAGGCCCCGATTTGAAAGGGGTTTCATACAGTTTTAAATCATTATGCTATTTTTTTTCCTAAATGTCAATTATGTAAAGTAAAAAAAAATGACTACCTTAGTTTTAGTAGTTTTAGAATTAAATGTTACCCTTATAGCTGTTTGGCGTTCTCAGAGTGAAAAACTTTAGAATGATATGCATAGGTTAGTTCAGGTCAAAAAGAGATTGAAAAATACACACTTGCCAATCTTTTATTAACATCCTTCCAGGACCAAGTTAGTTTAATCAAATCTATGGTAAATGCTTCAATTTTTTTGATAAAAATATTTTTATATATCAAGTTTACTTTTATCATTTCCCTAAAATTAATGACAATTGCTACTTTCTTTTATTAAATTGAATAAAATTGTTCCACTCTAAAGGTTCAATGGTAGAATAAGGAAGAAACACAGTTATTATTGTGAATAAGGGTTATTAGAAAAGTTAGGGCCAGCCTGCAAGCTCCAAGAGAATGAATATGTCAAACCTGTAGATTTTCTGTAAAGCAATTGAATGAGAGGTTCAGTTAAAAAAAATTTTCCAAGGAGTAACAAATTCCCTAGTTGTCTCTTCTTTATCCACTGAAAATTTCAAAATAGAAAGTAGGTTTATATGTGATATTTTTAAACACCATACACCGAAGAAGGGAGTAACAAATTAATGGAAAGATAGGGCCCTTGGGGTTAAGATCACACGAGACATTTATTTTAATCTTAATTTTCAAATTCTAAAGTTGGCTCTCCACTTTCGAAAAATGGAGTCTCGTTTTGCATCACAGTGATTAAGTGAATCAATTTTATCATATAGCATTTTCTCATCAATAGTATGTACTTAAGTCATATATGGAGAAGCTGTCCACCATAAACTGGATTGCATTCAGATACAGACAACAGAACAAGTTTCAAATGCTAGAACATTTTTATTATATGTATTTTAAATAAAAGGAGAATATCAATTATCATTAACATTGAGAGAAATTAAGCACACGGTTGCTGTTTTGTGTCCTTGAATCAATTTTTGACTCACAGTGACCCCGTTTGATTGAGTCAAAATGTTTCATAGGAATCCCAAGGCTGTAAATCCCACTAGAAGCAGACACTTCATGTTTCTTCTTTGGAGCCATTGGTGGCTGTGAACCTCCTACCTCGCAGTTAGCAGTCCATCACTTACCCAATAGCACCACCAGCCTAGGAACTGGTACATCTGTGTCAGCACTGCTATTAACGGGAGTTGACTCACTAGCACGTGGTCACAGTCTTACTGGAACAGATGGCCAGAGCTTTGTCCTGCAGAGCTGCTGAGTGGGCTGGAACTGCCAAACTTTGGGTAGCAGCTCAGTGTTTAATTATTGGTCCAACTGAACTTCTTAAACCTCACACTGATACCACAAGCGTTATTGAGTCTTCTCTATGAATTATATTATGGTTGCAGAATTTATACCATTCTTCTTTATCTGTGGATTATACTGCTCTAAAACATCTTGTTACTGTTTGCAAGTTCCTTCTTCATGAATGAAAAGGATCATATACCATTTCAGGCACATGGAAGATCCCTGAGGGAGCAGTGAGTTACACATTAGCTGATAACCAAAAGCTCACTTCTTCAAAACCACCAGCCCCAACCATAAGACAAACCCAAGTCCATCCAGCCCATAAAGAGTTCCAGCCGTGGAACCCTTCAGAGGCAGGCCTCTCCTGTCCTATTGAGCCTCTGTAAGTCAGAATGACCTTGATGGTAATTAGTTTGGTTGTTTTAGTTTTTCATCATTTCAGGAAAAGAGCAGCATTTCATTAGGAACCCCAAGGATGTGGTGGCTGTACTGCATTAGAACAAAAGTCTGTATTTTTGAAACCTAGAAAATAACCCACTGAGTCCTACCCCCAAAAAAACCCCAAAATAACAAAAATATTCAATAAAAACAAAAAATGATATGATAAATACACAGTCTATGTAAAGTTGAAATATTGTATGTACAGTGTAGTTCCTGAGGACAAAACTTGGGAATAGGGCCCTTGTTACACCACATGTGAGCCACCGCCTTAAGGGTTTGCTGCAAAACAAACCATAAACTCTAGTTTTGCTTTTCACCTTTTTCATAAACATAAAAATCCTCTTTAGCCATCTTTTGGTTAGCAAACTGTACTAATATAGGTTTTGTAAAAGCTAAGAGGTGTTAAGTGGATTTTCAAACATCAAGGATACCTATAGTAAGTACTCTGTAACTTAAAATGGAAAATGTAGTAAACATTTGATTTACCCAGATTTTAAAAACTGTTTTGTTGGCATATAATTCATATGTCATACAACTCAATAATTCAGTAACATTAAAAAGATATGTCCAACCATCTCCATAATCAATTTTAGAACATGCTCTTCTTCCTTGTACTCATTGTTAGCAGCTGCCCATGTCCCCACAACTTCCCTACCACATCCTCTGAGACAGCATGAATGCCACCAGTCTCTCTCTAGCTTCACCTAGCCTGGATTTCATGTGCAAAAAAAATACACAACAGAAAACAAAACACGCAAACAAAAACAACACTGGATGCTGCATTAAAATAGGGTTGTTCACATATCTGGTCCATGGTCAGAGGGGATTCACCAGATCCTTGGAAGGGTGAAAACGAGCGTATTCTTGTTTAGTGAAGGCTGTATCACTTCTCGGCCATTTGGTTAAGATCAAGTGTAATTGAGCGAAGGTTGTTGTACGTGACTTGGTTTGTTCCCACCCATAGAGGCTTTGTGTGTAGCAAACGGAAGCATTGCCAATTTCTGACCCATGCCACAATTTGAATGAAATTCTGCTTTCCTGACCAGCTTCCACATATATGTTTGTGAGACGATTCAAAGCACTATGGTTTGGGTCAAGTGTACTTCAGTTATCAAAGTGGGATCTGTATTTCTAAGCACTTTGAAGAGGCCTTTTGACACTGATTTTTTTTCCAGTGCAATAATAAATCATTTGCTGTCTTAACAGCTGCTTCTATGGTTAACCCTTACCAACTTCAATTTTGTCCCCATTTATCATGATGTACGTTGGTCCAGTTGTGAGGGCTTTTGTTTTCTTCATGCTCAGGTACAATTCATACTGAAGGTTGCAGTTTTTGACCTTCATCAGAAAGTGCTTCAAGTGAAGGCAGTTTCCCACAAACATTATTAAATACACAGGTTTTTCTCCTAAGGTTCTTCTCTGTGGGTAATTGGGTGCTCAATGTAGACGAGAAGTTCATGGAAAGAAAAGAAAGAAATGAGAAAGAGACATTTTCATGAGGATCGATCGTAATGGAATCTAGCAGAAACATACCTACTGCCATCAAGTTGATGCTGACTCATAGTGACCCTGTAAGACAGGGTAGAACCGCCCCTGTGAGTTTCGAGACTGTAACCGTCTAGTGGAGTAGAAAGCCCAATCATCTTTTCTCCATAGAGCTACTGGTGGTTTTGAACTGTTAACTGTAGTCCAAGGCTTAAGCAGGTAGGATGCCACCAGAGATTCTAACTGCAGAAAGGATCCCCTGATGAATCTATTTGCCATCTTGCAGTTTCAGTCCTTGTAGCTTTCTAGCTTTCTCTCTTTCCATCTCCTGTCGCTTTTGTTCCATTATGTGGTAGTCACCTGATCTGGTAGAAATTTAAGGATAAAGAGTGTAGGAGTAGAGTCTAGGCTGACAATCTGGAGCTAGCCAATGAGAAGACATGGCCTTCTGAGAATTCTGGGAAATCCAGTACTTCCTCCTTGGAGGCAGAAGACACCTTTCTCTCTACTACTACTCCCTGGGAGACATTGCAGCTGACAAGACCTCTGAAGCTGGAGGAGCTACGTGGAGACCTACACCAGTGCTGAGATGCTTACAGTGCCACTGGATCCAAAGACTTTCTACCCCCTGGCCTGTGATAGTCCTGCATTCGGCGTTATTACATGTGATTCGTGAGTCTGAAGAGGACTTTATGGATTGTTGTCGGACATATGGGCTAATGTCAGATTTATGGACTTAATCTGGACTGGGCTGGGATGTTTTCTCAATGTTCAATTGATCTTGTATATAAATCTCTTTCTTTTTTTGTTTTTGTTTTTTTTTTGTTTCTGACTCATAACAAATTTTAATTTGGGCATTAAACATTTGTGTGACCCTGAGAATAAACTTCTTTTTTTTTTATTTGTAAGAGACAACATTTATTATTTTATTTTATTTTTTTTAAAACATTTTATTAGGGGCTCATACAACTGTTATCCCAATCCATACACACATCAATGGTCTAAAGCGCATTTGTACATCGTTTCTCAAAACATTTTCTCTCCATTTAAACCCCCGACATTAGGTCCTCATTTGTCCCCTCCCTCCCCGCTACCCCGTGCTCATAAGCCCTTGATAGTTTATAAATGGGTATTTTGTCATTTCTTGCCCTGTCCGACGTCTCCCTTCATCCACTTTTCGGTTGTCTGTCCCCCAGGGAGGAGGTCACACACAGTTCCATGTAATCGGTTCCCTGTTTCCTACCCCTTCTCCCTTTACCCTCCCTGTTTTGCCACTCACACCACTGGTCCTATAGGGCTCATCCATCCTGGATTCCCTGTATTTTCAATTCCTATCTGTACCAGTGTACCTCCTCTGGTCTAGCCAGACTTGCAAGATCGAATTCGAGTCATGGTAGTGGGAGAGGGGAGGAAACATTTAGGAACTAGAGGAAAGTTGTATTTCTCATCATTGTTACATCGCACCCTGACTGGCTCATCTCCTCCCCGAGACCCCTCTGCAAGGGATTTATAGAGCTCTAGATAAAGACATGTACATATGCAAATATATTATATGAGGATGGGGAAATAGATCTATGAGCCTACATTTACAGGTTTAGTATTAAGGTAGCAGAAGGACATAAATCTCTTTCTTATACACATCTGTGTGTTCCAGGATTTGCTTCTCTAGTCTACCCAGACTAACACACATTGTTTCCCCACTTTTACGCCATAGAATCCTGGGATTTCATTTAAAAGCTGTTAAATTATAACTGGCCAGTTATGGAGAATGCCTGCCAAGGTCTTAATCCAAACCACTTACTCATTAAGTCAGTCCACCAGAGTCTGACACAGCACACAATCCTCTGAGTCAGACTGCGGAAAGTGACTGAGAACTCAGGAAGAAACTTGGATACTTGCTTAACAGTCTTTATGATCTAAAGGAGAGGAATGCAGTTTGGCAAAGAAGAGCGGTTTATAAGCAGCACCATGAAACAATAAAATTTATACAACCACAGTAAGAAAGCGGAGGGCTGGAAACACATAATGCCATTGGTAGGAGAGAAGCCCCAGCTCAGGAGTTTTTAGTTGAATTTAAAAGGCCTCTGGGAAGCCCTGTAAAGCTGAGAGAAAGGAAGTCATATCTAATGATGTTGTAACAGGAGAAAGAGGGTCCAGTGCAGGCTTGAGGGGTTGGTAGCATACCTGGCATCCATTTAGCTGCATAATGGGTCTTGTTTAAGTGGAAAGTGATGCTCCTCGCTCTTACTGCTCAGCAGTATAGCTTTGGGTCACAAGATCTGGAGAGGAGCCTCAGTGATGCCCCAATGCCATAGAGATTGAGCCACTCTCTACATTGAACCTCCTTACATCTTGAAACAAAGATGTTTTACCTGTGGCCTCTCTACCACACCGGGCCACTGTGGTAACAAAATAAATTTCAGACATAAAAATCTTTATAAGCTGTGCAGTCAAATAAAATGTAAGTCATCACTATTATTGTTATCGTTATTATTACCATCATCATCCAGGAAGAAAGTCCATCGAAGGTGTGATAAATGTTAAGTTGTTGAATGTAATGAACAGTGATCTGATATGCAAACTCTCACCTAATTCACAATAAAACATTAAAACATTTAAAAGTAGGGAAAAAAGGTTTATATTTTGCTCTCAAAAAGTGTAGCTGGGTAGGCAGAGTACAGAATGATACATGTATGTAGTATCCACTTTTAATATATGATACTATTTTACATTTCTTACTAGCTCTGGTGAATCATTTTTGCTGTAATTTTGTTGCTTTATTGTATAATTCATATCATTACATTGCTAAATGCCATGTCATTCCTAAAAGGGATTCTGCTTTGAGTTCTCTATTGTCTTAAAGGGCTTAAAGTCCACTTTGACTCATAAAAGGTTCAGCATTGTGTGGCTCACTTTAGGGAAAGGACTTTTAGCATAAGCCATCCTGGGCTAGACTTGCCAGTGACTTTTGTTGTCTGGTTTTGTTTGTTTGTTTTCAGTGTTTCCAAGACTATAAATCTTTTAAAAATTTTATATATCTATATCATATCATTTTATAGTTTAATCATGTCAAGCAGAATTGTACAATTAATACTACCATCAGTATCTAAACATTCTTTTTCTACATGGACCCCTTGACATCATCTCCCTTTCACCCCACCTCCAACCCTGACCCGCCCCCCTCCCCCGGAAACCTTTATTCTACTTGCTGTCTCTCTAGGTTCGTCAGTCCTAATCCCAGGTTTCATTTATCGAAAAATGGAAAAACATGTAGCACACCGTCAAGAGGGTGGCCTCCAATGACATGACAGCTCTGAGGTACATCTAACGTAGACAGGCAAAAAACAAACAGAACAATGTCAACCAACGATTGTCTGCTTGTGTGTGTGTGTGCTTTTTGAAAGTATCAAGGTCAGGTATGAAATACAAATTAAAACAACAATGAGATATCATCTCACATGAGACTTTTGGAAAAATTCAATAGAATAGTACATGGTGGCATGGATGTCCGGAGATAGGAACACTTTTACATTGCTGGCGGGGCTGCAGAATCGTACATTTATTATGAAAATCATTATGACACTTCCTTACCCAAATGCAAATACAGCTACGTCACAATCCAGCAACCTCTCTACTGGCTATATACCCTGAGAAATCAAGCATACAACATGAACAGATATATGTGCACTTATGTTTATTGCAGCACTTTCCATAATAGCAAAAGCATGATAGCAATCCAAGCCCCAACTATACAGGAATAGATAAACAAGTGCTGGTACATGCGTACTATGAAATTTTGTGCATCAATAAAAACAATAACAACTCTTTTTTCCCCCAAAACCATTTTATTGGCAGTTAATACAGATATCGCTTTACTCCATAGTTCAATCACATCAAGCAGTATTGTATCAGTTTAAAAGCATTCTTTTTCTTCTTGAACTCCTTGACATCAGTTCCCTTTTAACCTCCCAACACTTTACCCCCCACCCCCTAAACCCCTATTCTACTTGCTGTCCCTATAGGTTCATCACTCCTGGGTTTCATAAAAATAGTAAAATATATCATAAAAACCCAAGAGAGTGATCCCCCGTGACGCAACACGTTTGAGATGAACCTCAAATTGAACCAACCAAAACCAAAATACAGAAAATGTCCAAAACCAGAGCAGGCCTAACGTGCATCAGAGGGGTGAGTCACCTGACAAGGTTTTAACCATTCAAGTCAGGTTTATAATTTTTATCTTCTGTCGTTATCTCAACGATGTACTCGATTTGGTAACCACCTTCTTCCCACCCCTCTACTATGGAGAGAGGGAAATCACCGGAGGCTGGTTTCCTGCCCACAAACACGCCTCGAGTTCCCTCTGTCATCTATAGTCTTCTGCAGACCAGATTCTCATAATTCAGGCTCTGATACTGTTTCCTTCTTCAGCTGCAGATTATATAATTTACAATCCCGCGATGACTGGTGTTGGTATGCTTCTTCCATGTGAATTTAGTTGACATCTCACTTACATGGTTGGCTGCTTGTTTGGAAACAAGCCTTAAGACCCCAGACTATATTTTATCTGATAGCCAGGTACCATCTAATTTCTTCACCACATTTTGGTATAGTGTGTTCTTCTGTGTTCACTTCCTGAGGGCAATTATAGATTAGGGCCATGAAGTAAGAATTAATTGTTCTTAAATTGGAGCTAGGATTTATTGTGAGCCCCAAATCCATTCCTGGAACTTTTTAAATCTGCCTTTGGCTCCCTTTCAAACCCTCCTTGTTAATTTATAGTAGAGAGTCTTATCGCTCATACTCCCTGGGGCATAAGATCTTCCATTAATATTGTCTTTGATTAGCCCCTGGTACTATTTTTTAAAGCCCTGTTGAGAGAGAGAGAGATTGTAGGCTATCTCCATATCGCAGTACCTAAATTATTCATTTGTGCAGAATCAATCATTTTTTTGTGGCTGGGCGCAACTTGCACAAACAATGGGAGTTTCTTGTCAGGGAAGATTTATAATAATATTTACTTAGAATGTCAGCCACAGGTTTGCCCAAATAAAATATATCTTACTACACCATACAGGGCATTGATGTAGCAAGACCATGATTGTCCACCTACCAACAGTTCAAGCCTTAAGACACTGCCTCATACACCATGAATTTTCAGTCTTAAGATGTCAGCTTACAAATGTATCTGAGGTAGAGTCAGAGATTTTCCACACAAGACCTCACTGATGTAACCTCTGTAGCATGCCGACTGTACGGAAGACCCAGAATTCAAATGACAATTCTTTTAAGCACAGAAAGACATGGACAAAACTAAGAGTATTATGCTTAGCAAATTCAGTCAAGCTTACAAAGACAAATATTTAATACTGCTATTGTTGTAAGCGAAAAAAAGAAGAAATAGTTTATACACCAATAGACAAATCTTTGATGCCTATGGGGAGACCACTGATGGGAACAGGAAGAAGGGGTTAGGGGGTGAAAAAAATGGAGGATTAAACAGGTTAAAGTTGTTGATTTCATTTCTTGAGATGGCTGTGTAATATACGCGTAGTATTTCTTTGAAAACAAAACAAAGGACTTCCTCCACATTCCTCAAACTTAAGTAGTGGTTTTAGAAGCTTTAAAAAAAACATGAGGAGGAGGAAAAGTGTAGTTGAAATGAATCTTTAGTGCCAAGCTCATCTTTTCAAAAAAAGTCAGATGTGAGTGGGTACTGGTTCCGCAACTCCTAGCATCAAGCCAGGAACATCCGTTTCCTGTCATGTTGAAATTGGGACAATAGAAGCATTTTCTCACAGACCTTTCAACATCAGTAAAGCAATATGATGGCAATTGGATACAATTTTAAAATATTTTTATCTAATAATTGATTCAGAAACCAGAGTTTCTAAACTTTGAAAGATAATACTGAAAGCTAATTAACAGCTTTAGCACTAAATACAATGGGTTGAGTTATATGAATGCATTTCCACTTTGTTTATTGTATATTTAAACTCTCACAACCCTTTGGTTCTGAAGGAGCATAATGTTAGGACATGATGGTACTTACGCAGTGAGATTCTAATTTAGGGAATTCATCATTTTGGAGACTTATAAACGTGTTTTTATAGTGGTCAAAAATGTTAAGGTCTGGAGATTTTCTAATGTCTACAGTGAATTCCAAAATGAAATGATATACAGAGACTATCTTTTTGCTTCTATGGTATGGAAAGGGGGCAACTTGTAAAAACAAAAAACAAAACTGGACTGATTTTCCTTCTCACAGACAGAGGGAAATCCAGGTCCCTTCTAATCTCTCCGCAAATTTAATGGGATGAGATCAGTTTTGATGCTTAACTTGGTCAGCCCTGGATTATACTCCATAAAATTTCTAGAGAGAGTTGGAGGGATGTTACTAGATTTATTTTAAGACCAAAATATTATAGACATGAAGCTCGATGATTCTAAGAAACATAAAAACCTCATCAATATAAATAATTCAGAACCAAATATGAAGTAGCCCTGTTGTCAAAATCCCCACCATTAAGAATGTGTGTTTGTTTCATCACACTTCCCATATCACATAATTCCTCCTTAATTTATAGCTACCTTCTTTCCAACGTCTTATCTTTCCTCTCAAGCTTGAACCTAATACCACAATGACTATGAACTCCTTATGCATCATCACAAATAATTGATGTTTAATATCATCTCCTCTCTTAAGGAGGCTTACTTACTTTCTTCCTCTAAACCTACCAACAAACATTTACTAAATATGTTTAACATTCTTTCCAAGAAGATCTGGTATAGTTTGCTAAAACAATGCTCTTTTTCATCATACAGGTTTGCTTCAAAAATAGAACAACACCATACATTTACTAAAGACTAAAAGCACATTAGCATTTAACTAGGGCTGTGGGAAAAACAAAAATGAGAACAATATAATTCCTCCATAAGAAATGGGAGAGAAGGAATGACTACCATAATTATAGATGTGCTGAAATTATTATCCACACTTTTTCAGAGGGCTTTAGCACACAAATGGACAGTCTTACTTAATAACCTAATCTGCCTAGTTCTTGACCTAGGGCTGAAACGTTTTATAGTTCCAGTTTCCACTGTGATGGTTAAGGTTCCGTGTCCACTTGGCTGGGCCAAGAAGACATGGTAGTCAACACCTAGTAATCTCCTACAACCTGACTTAACACAATGTCAATATAGTGATATATGCCTTCATAAAGGGATAAGGTTGTGGTGGAAAGCAACACTCTCATTCAGGTCACAACTCTGATGCAATTAATTGTCTCTGGGGTGGGACCTGTTTCCAATTTAAGTGAACACTGTTAGAAGCATGTTGCTTTTTAGTCAGTCAGGAATCCTGCATCTGTCTTATCAGCCTTCAGTTCTTTGGACTTAAGCCACTGGCCTGTCAATATTGCCCGCCAATACTGAGAGTCATCAGCAAACTCTAGTCTTAAACGATACCTTTGTATTCTTCTGCTTTTGCAGCCACAAGCCTGAAATATTTACCTTAGATTCACCTCCCCTGCACCCCCCAGGCTGTGGTTTTCCTGGCAGTCATTAGTCTCCACAGCTACATGTGTCAGCTACCCCATCCAAACATGTGATCCACAGATTGGAACCTGCTGGGATTTGGACTTAGCTGCTTATATAACTGAGTCAGTCATGTTACTGATACAATTTCTCTCTATATACACATAGATAAGCTGCTCTAGAGAGCCAAGCCTAAGACACACACTAAATAACTGTGACTTCAAATAAGTAATACGGCCACTGTGCTGTTATCCATTCTCTTTCCAGACTGCTCTTGTACTTCAAAAAGTCTCAATTACATAAATCTCATTACATCAGCTGCCGAATTACTAGGAGTCTGCCTCTCTGCATGATTATTGCAGGAATTACCTGTAGCTCGGAGGTCTTCCAGGAGCCCTTCCCAGCTTGCTGTGGTCCCATCATGGCAGTTACATAATCTGGTGTCAATTTAGGACTTGAGAGGATTAAGAGTGAAGGGGTGGGGTTTAATCTGTAAATCAGATCATAGCCAATGAGGCTTCTGTGTGTGGGCATGGCCTTCTCCTGAAAATTCTAGGAAATCCTGGATTCCTTCTTGGAAGCAAGAGATACTTCTCTCTCACTCTGCTCACTTCCTGCAAGACATCCCTGAGGAGAAGCCACATGGACCTACCCTGGAGCCACAGAAGCCACATACAGACCACTGCCACCAAAGGTTTTCTACCCATCATTCTGCATTTGGCCTCATTGCATGTATTTCTTGAGTCTGTAGAGGACTTTATACATTGGTATTGGACATGTGGGCTAATATCAGACTTATGGGCTTGGACTGGACTGGGTTGGGATGCTTTCTTAATATATAATTACCCTTTATATAAAACTCTCTCTTATACACATATGAGTTTCAAAGGATTTGTTTCTCTAGTCCACCCAGACTAACACACCCATGGATCTATTTAGTCCATGACAAAATAAAAAAATTAACTGAAATACATAAAGATCAATAATCTAAGCTTTAGTGAGCTGAAATGGACTGATGTGGCCATTTTGAAAATCATATGTTAAACCATGTATGGAATGACATATTCAAGATAATGACATTATATCCATCATCCAAAGGACATTTCAAGATTTATTTGGAAGTACAATACTGTCTGTGGTAGGATAATATATATATATATATATATATATATATATATATATATATATATATATAAAGAAATCCAGAAATACAACTATTATTCAAATTTATGTATCAACCACTAAAGCTAGTGATGTACAAATTGAAGAATTCTACCAATGTCTTCACTTTGAACTGATCAAATATGCAATCAAGATGAATTGATAATTATTGATTGCAAACACTGGAAATGAGAAAGGAACATTAGCTGGAAAATATGGTGTTGGTGAGAGAAAAACCAAGTTGCATATAACATGATAGAATACTGAAAGACCAATGATTTCTTCATTGATAATACCTTTGTTCAACAACACAAAGGGTGACTGTGCACTTGAACTTCTTCAGATGGACTATACAGCAATCAAATTGGCTACATGACAGAGAAGCTGACTAAGGAACGGACCACTGATTGTTCATATATGAGTTCTGCTGGAAGCTGAAGAAAATTAAACCAATTCCATGAAAGCCAAAATATGACTTTGAGTCTATCTCACCCGAATCTCAATAATATATGAAGAACAGATTTACTGAACTGTACACCAATGAGAGAATTCCTGATGAGCTATGGACAGACATCAAGAACATCACACATGAAGAAAGCAAAGGGTCATTAAAAAGACAGGATATAAAAGTGAATGTCTAGAAAATAACGATGGAATATATATACTAATATGTCGGATACAATTGATGTTGGTTTGTAAAAAGAATTGTTAAAAAAAAAAAAGGTTGTAAAGATCCCTAATAAAATTGGGGGGAAATTTAAAAAATTAAATTTTTTTTTAAAGATCAAAGTGAAGTCAAGAAACTCTGAAACTTGCTCTAAATTTCAGAGTAGCTTAGGCAAGAGGAAGGAATGACAAAGTCAAAAAGCTGAACAGAAAATTTCAAAGGGGAGCTTAAAAAGACAAAGTAAAATAATAGAATGAAATGTGCAAAGACCTAAAGTTTGAAAACCAAAAAGGAAAACACACTCAGCAGATCCTAAACTAAAGGAACTTGAGAAAACTTAAAACCAGAGAAGCAATATTAGGAGATTCTTTGGGCAAAACAGTGAGCAATGCAGGAAGCACAAAGAAAAAGAAAAAAACAAAGAATACATAGAGTCATTGGACCAAAATGGATTAATAAACATTCCAACATTACAGGAGCAAGAACCATTGGCACTGAAGGAAAAAGTCCAAACTTCCTTGAACGCATTAGCCAAAAGCAAGGATCCAGGGCTTGACAGAATATCAATTAAAATGTTTCAACAGGCTGATGAAGCATTGGAAACACTCACTTGTCTATGCTAAGAAATCTGGAAGATAGCTACCTGGACAATTGACTAGAAGAGATCCATATTTGCACCTAGTCCCAAGAAAGCGGATCCAACAGAATGCACACATCATAGAACACTATCACTGATATCACGTGCACGCGAAATTGTGCTGACGGTCATCCAATAACCGAAGCAGCAGTACATTGACAGAGGGCTGCCAGAGGTTCAGTCTGGATTCAGAAGAGGATGTGGAATAAGAGATAGTACTGCTGATATCAGAAAAATACTTGTCTGTGTCTCATTGAGCATGCTAAGGCTCTGTGGATCATCACCAATTATGAATAGCCCTGAGAAGAATGGGAATTCCAGAATTCTTTCTTATGCTCATATGGAACCTGCACATGGATTAAAAGGCACTTGTGCAAACAGAACAAGGAAATACTACATGACTTAAAATCAGGAAAGGTGTGCATCAGGTAAGTATCCTCTCACCATAACCAAGAAGCTGGACGATATGAAGGAGGATGTGAAATCCGATCGGAAGAAGTCTTACTAACAACCGCTGATAATCAGATGACGCAACCAAGCTGCTGACCGTGAAGACCGAAATCACTTGCTGACGAAGACCAAGGATTTCCGCCTCCAGTAGAGATCACAACTCAATGTAAAGAAAACCCAAATCCTCAGCACTGAGTCAAGAGGTGACATCATGATAAATGGAGAAAAGATTGACGCTATCAAGGATTTCATCTTGCTTGGATCCACCACAATCTCTGCTCATGGAAATGGTAGTTGAGAGATAAAATGATGCATTGCAGTGAGCAAACCTATGGGACAAGGCCTTTTTAGATTGCTGGAAACCAGGGAGTTTCTTTTGAGGACAAAAGTGCGCCTCGCCCAAGCCATGGCACTTTCAATTGCCTCACATGCATGTGAAAACTGGACATTGAATTAGGAAGACTGGAGAAGAATCAATGCATTTGAATTGTGGTGCTGATGGATAATACTGAAACCATGTCCTGTACACCAGGGAATACCAAAGAACCGACGAATCTGTCTTAGCAGTATATCCAGAATGCTCCTTAGAAGCAAGGATGGTGAGACTTCATCTCATACATTGTGGATATGTTGTCAGGAAAGGATAGTCCCCGAAGACAGTGTACCAGGGCAGTGGGAGTAAAAAGGAAGATGCTCAGCAAGATGGACCGACACAGTGGCTGCAACAATCGTCTCCAACAATTGGGATGATGGCGTAGGCCTAGCAGTGTTTCTTTCTGTTGTACATCAGGTCCATGAGTCAAAACCAACTAGATGGCCCCATAATCCTGTCTAGTAAACCCATATTATGTCCATGTTCAGGAAAGACTGAAAAATAAAACCTCCACGAACTCCATTCTTTCTGAGGTGTCACTTGTAATTTGGACCGAAATGAAGTATCAGTCCTTGTTAAGTATCCCAGACATCTTTCAGAAGAGCTAGACCTCTCTTTATGCACTCCTTGTCTAAACTGTACATACAATTCAGTGATTCTGTAATATTTCTCTAGCTATCATTGGAAAACAATTCAAATCTTTTATCACTTTATTCTACTAGTAATGCAATACATGATTTTACAGTCCAGTGCTTCTTAACAATGCTCAATTTAGAAGATAATGTGACTAACTACTAGTTCCAGCATAGAATTGTTAATAGACCACAAAAGTATTTGTTCATATAAAGTATCACTCATTGCTTTCATATTGTACCCTTTTTCTAAGTACTGTGTTGATGTCTCTGTGCAGTAATAATTTCACTCTTGAACTTAGCAATAAACCTTTAAATGATTTAAGAATCTACTAAGCTAAGGAGGCATAAACTTCCCTCAGTGTTTGTGCCAGGACATGGTAACTAGGCTCTCCAAGCATTTCCTGACTTTTTATAGTATATTTTAATAACAAATAATTTGCAATTTACATAGTAAATAGGTTGTAAACATGGTAAGTTAGCTATAAAATACTTTCTAAAGATGATCTTCCTCCCAAATAAAAACAATGGTATTAAAAAAAATTAAAGTAGCATTTACACAGGGAAATAAGTAGAAGGAAGTAGAAATAAGAATAAAGGATGTAGAAAGGAGAAAACTATTCATTGGATTCCTAAGATATGTGATACTCAAAGATCCAAAAAGGCAGAGTAGCTCAAGACCCCTGGATACACAGTGGTTGAACATTGGACTGCGAACTGCTCCACACACTACTCTGTGGGAGAAAGACAGGGCTTTCTAATCTCAGTTTCAGAAATTCACAGGGACGGGTCTACCTGGTCCTACAGGATCACTATGAGTTGAAATTAACTTTGTGGCAATGAATTTGGTTTGGCCAGGGAAGATGGGGAGAAAGTTCTTTAACTGGAGCTGTATGGTACATGAGATGGGCGTGATCGTGATCGACAGAGATTCGTCAAGGTTTAGATACACCATTTAGATGGAAGCATCTGAAATGATGGCCTTAGCCTCTGGATTGAGCAAGCTCAAAGGGCACTGGAGCGCATATCATGGTGGGTGAAAAGGTGCAATGAAAGAGAACAGCATCTGAAGTTTGAGAGACCTGGGTTCAAATTCTCACCTTGCGTTTTGTTAGCTTGCTAGTTCAGTGACTTTAGGAAATTGTTTAAATTTCCATAGACTCACTGGCTTTATATATAAAATCAATGTAATAATAATCATTATAAAGATCCAATTTGAATGCTTCACTCATTGGAAGTCTGACTACATGCTATGCACTGTAATATGATGCAATCCTTGGAACCTGTTAAGTGATCAACATCTAGGGTATTTTCCCCCCACAAATAAAGGAATGGATTTTGGGGACTGAGGAGGATATAAGAGGAGTCCAGATAGTGAATCAACATAGGGACTGTTGCAAATTGGAACAAAATAGAAAGAAAATAGTTGATTCCGGGGCACTAGGAACCTATAAATGAGAGTCAGAATTTTAGAGTCCTAGTAGTCCGCTGACATTCTGCATTGAGACGCCGCGAGCCTCCGACTCTGCAGGACAAAGGGTTGTGGGTCGATCACCACACAGGGCTCAGTAATGGAGACTGCCGTCACGTTGCAGATCAACTTACCTGCGGAAATGATTGGCGTTTTCTCTATTCTTCTGTGTGGAGATTGTTTCAGAACATCTTATCTCAAGCTTAAATTGCTACTCAAACTAAAGAATGTTTTCCAGTAACAGCATATGATTTCAGTCATAGATTTATGGCTAATAACATTGAGTTTTTTCTCTACTAAATGCTTAAAAATTGTCTTTATTACTTTGAGGACAATTGTTGGATTTACTCTAGTTTGTGCTCCCCTGCAGTGGTTTCTCAACGGGGCAGCTGGGGATGAAAGTACACTACTGAAGCGTCAGAAGTACTTGTGTAATCTGGCCGTCTGATTTTTGTAGAACTTTGATACAATCTGTGTTGAAAAGCCAATACTTGTGCTTGAACTCTCCTGTTTTGGGGGCGGGGGGTGGGGTGGGTGGGGTTTGATCCTAGATGTAGAGGACCAAGTTCCTACGACTTCCCTGGGTTCACCTGCTGTGTGATTTCTGTGAACCTGTTCTTTAGTCTCTCTCTCTGAATACAGAAGTCAGGTATCTGACAAATTTCCCTTTATTCTCCCAGCAGCCTACATCATAACGATGTAAGGATTGTGAAAGAGAGTCTATATGGTCCCAGATGTCCACAGGGAGTCTCACCTAGCTTCTTTTCTATATCTTTTAAACTAGGGAATAGCAGTCAGACAAGCACTCACAGGGTAAATACAATGTATTGCTACTAGGGTTCTAGTTCATTCATGGGCTTATTCCAAATAAAATGTGTTTAAGCATGTGGCTGCATACAGGTGACCTCAGTGAAACATTTGTCTCACTTGTTAGGGTGCCTTCCAAAAAGATGCAATCAAAAGAGCGGGTCCATTAACTTCAAGACGAGACATCAGCTCAAGGTGATGGCGACGATTGGTAAGTTCAATCCTTGGCTGGGACCAATGTGAGGAAACGCAACCTCACTAGCATAAACAAAGTGACTGCTAGAGGGGCAGTCGCAGAGGCTTTCATCAATCAACGTTCTCTACACAGGAGATCAGGGAAGTACAAGTTCACAGTTGCTGATAACAGAAGGCTTGGCAGCTTGAGCCCACCAGAAGTGCCTTTGGGAAAGACTTGGTGATGACCTTTACAAATACCAGCTATAGTCCAATTAAATTCTACAGTAATTGATATCTAGGAGGTTGGCTGACAGAAGGAACCCTAACTCCATTTTGAGTTTAGCCTTTACTAGACTCCTTTTTGACCACTAACTAGCAAAGTGACCGCTTTGCCCTGAGACAGTGAGTGTATTAAAGGAGATACTATAACTCCTAAGTCAGTCCAGGGAGGGGCAGGGGCAGTCTTACCCTCGGGAAACTTGCCTGGATGTGGCGTTAACGATTTATAACTACATGTCATCTAAAGTTTATGGAGCTGGAGGATATGACTCAGATCAATATATGACTCAGGGTCACATGGTCATAATCTGACCACCACATGGACAGGTCGTCAAAGCCCCAGAATCAATCAGATAAGTCTTTCTAACCTGTAGCCCAATCATGCTTCTTCCTGCCACAGTGATTATTGGAACTGCGTCCAAACATGATTTTATGATGACGTCCTTGGTTTTCTGTCTCTAATCAGGCCCGTGGCTCTGAATCCTTTGTGCCCAATTTTGGTGGCATGAGACTGGTTTTCCTCATCTAGATTATTTGACTTTGCCTTGTCTTTGTCCTGTTTAACGCTTTAAAAAGTGGTCTGCTCTGTCCCTCACAACACTCTATTTTTCAATCGAGATTCTATATGTATCTAGATTCTACCATGACCACCCAGAGTTTATTGTGGAAGTTCACAGGTTACAATTCAGGGAGAAATGGTCAGATACAACATGTTACAAAGTTTTTTTTTTCCAGGACATTATTTGATTCCCAAAGGGCAGACGACTCTGCTGAAAGCTTCAACCCAAAGGCACTCATTTCCTGCTCAATGGGTCAGCACACCCACCTCTCCCAATTAAGTGCCCAGAGGCACCTCACTCTACAAGCCAGCGTCTTGCTTCAAAGCACTCAGTGTTATTTGCTCTGCGGGCTGGGAAGTCTGCCATTCTGTCTCATACTGTTTCCTCCTTCTGCTGTTCCTGCCACTCCTCTGATGGCAGTGCCATCTTCTGGATCAAGGAGGTTGCTGGGCAGGGAGTTCGTACTCCAGAGGACACTTTCCACTCTTGTCTACTTCTGAGAGGTAACTAACTCCCCTCTCCTGTTTCTGTGAGAGCTATTTTATGTGCAGCAGGATGGCAATCACAAAGAACCCTGTTAACAAGCACTCAACAGTGAAGCCTATCAGTACCTTCCCCCACTGTCTCAGACCCACATCCACCAGGAAAATGCCCTTTGGTGAGAGTGACAGAAATTAAGACTGGAAGAGCCACCCTGAATAATTTGCTGTTCTGCAGGGTCTTCATAAAATATGTTTTCATTTGCCTCAACATCCTCCTTCCACTGCACACAGCCATTGAAAAATTTATGGAGCACAGCTTTGCTCCAATGTACATGGGATCACCATGCATCAGAATTGATTCCGGCAATGTTCATTTTTACTCCGACTGCATTTTGATTAAAGACAACCTGGGAAATATTCAAGAGCAAGCCCGTGTGAAGAGATCTAGCACATGTGCCACCCTGTTCTGTGTTCCTGACATACACTACCACACCAACAGGCTTCCTAATCATTCCCCCCACAGAGAAGCAGTGATAACATAGAACTTATAACTTGTAGTTATTCTGTTTGCTTTGTTAGAGTCCTTGTTTTGACAATAAGCCACTTTACATAAATGAAAAGCAACACAAGAGGTCACAGGGTGTATCAACTGGGGCAAATTGACGCAGAAGGAGTGTCTAAGTATAGCTCTGCTTAGGGAATATATGTGGGTAGTCGAAGAACCAAAGAGCTGAAGAAGGAATTAAGATCCAGGATTCAGAAAAAGACAAGAGAAAAATCGGAGAAACAAAATAATGCTAGAAGTGAGGATTAGGGAAAGCCTTCCTCAATTTGTAATTACTGACCCATGAGGACATCTTTAATACTTCCTTTGCCTTCACTAAATACATCCACAATTGAACACACATTATCTCTGCATAGCACACTGCGAAACTCTGTGTTCTCTTTTTGAAGCAGCCAAGTTCAGGTATTTAACTAAATGCTTACAAAAATGTTAATCCATGGCAACAGTGCCTAGAAAATTATGTCTATCAAGTGAAGTCAGAAATAAATTAGTACAAATGGAGGCTAAATCAGAACATGAGACCAAATTGCAAAGGTGGACTTTAATAATGTAACCAAAATGAGATTTTGTCAGTAGCCTATTCCCAGATTGGTTCTCAGATTTAGTAATAATAATAATTTAGACTGACTTGTTCAATCTGAATATCATATAAACCACATTTTTAGTATAAATATGCTTCATGAAATATTTAAGAACACATTAAACTTGATGCTATGACTTCAAATTTTATGAAACATCCTGCATTCTTTGACACTCCCACTGGCCTTTTGATCTAATGATACATTTATGGTCTTCTTGCTTCTTCCTCTTAATGTCACTTCCAGTTTCTCGGTCATATTTTTTCTCTGTTTGCATTGGACAGACTTCTTTCCAAAAGTTAAACTGAATGGGGTTTCATTTCTCTTAGAAGATCTTGTGTTTTAAACTGATTGCATTACTCCAATCCTTTTCTGAATTATCTAATTGTGAATTTGTTTGACAGATTTTTGGAAACAAAGTCCATTTGTATGATACGGCTTTCTCAAAATTCTTCTTTTTTTTTTTTAAAGAAGACTAAGTTCTGGCTTTAACTTCTTTGAATGCAATTTTTCTTGAACTTCAAAATATTTATTACCAATGTCATACTTTGCAATTTCTGACCCCTCTATTTTTTTCAATATCTACATTCCAATCATCCATAATTATCAATGCATTTCGGTGACAGGTTTAATCAATTTGAGACTGAAGAATTTGGTAGACTTTTTGATGTTATTCACAACTAACTTTAGTGGTTGGTATGTGTAAACTTGAATGTAAGTTTTACTAACTTCTTAAAAGTAGACTATATTATTATAACACAGACAGCATTATACCTCAAGATACATCTTGGAATTTTCGTTTTGATGATGAATGCAGCCTCATTTCTCTTGAATTTATTATTCCTGGTACAGTAAAACGTATAATCACCAGATCCACAATGACCAATACCAGTCAATTTTAGCTCAGTGGTGCCTAGGATATTGATCATTATATTCATGTTTAGTGACTACCAACATGATTCTTAGATTCATATTTTGTACATTCTCGGTTCTGATTATCAATAGGCATTCACAGATGTTTCTTCTCATTTTTGTTTGCCCCATCATCAAACGAAGGCCTCTGAAGCTTTGTGGCACACTTACGACACAGCCTCCAGTTCACAGCAACACAGCGACCACCACACGGAAACTAGCTGACAAGGGAGTGATGCTATAAAATATATAGGAAACATTTTTTCGTGGCTTTTCTTTACTCTGTAGCCAGTAAAAGGACTCACTGCAGTTCTAAAACACAGCTCTTTTTTATGTGGACTGTATCATTGCTTTTGGCACCTTACAAAAAGCAATCATATATTTTAGACTACTATGGGGTACCAATTGAGAAATGATTACTTCTAGTAGAGCTAAAAAACTTACGGATGATTCAAGATGAACTGAATATATATTGGTACATATGAACTCAGCTTTCTGGAATATTAAACTGACAACATTTGTATCAATGGTTATCTAAAAGTTATGTGTGGTACAAAATTAGAAAGAGATAATAATTGGAGTTATTGGAGATGTTGGAGTTATTGAAATGAAAATAGACAATTGGGATCACACTAGAATGATTTTCTGGAGAAGTTTAGTATTCTATGGTTTTAGATGGAAATTTCCAGATAGCGTAGAAGCAAACAGCATGGCTTAACCGTAGTTCGGTTTGCGCAGTGATAAGAGCACCAAGATGACAAAAAGAATATAAACAAAGGAATCAAAAGGACTTCCTGGAGAAAAAATGTTCAATCCTTTTCAGGTGACTTGGAACATAAAATAATTCAGAGCAATATTGGACTGTTAACCAGAAGTAAAGATAGTTTTGTGATAGGCAGAATTATTGTCTCCCAGAAATGTATACCACCTAATCCTTGAAAACAGAATAATGTATGCTATATGGAAAAAGTGCACTAAGATTTTAAATTAGCTGAATGTAAAATACAGAGATGATCCTGACATAACAAATTTATTGACATGATAAAGGAGGGAGAAGAGAAGGTTTCAACCTGCCATTGCTGACTATGAAGACAGAAGACGGAGCCAAGAGCTCAGGCATTCGGGAAGCTGAAGAACTTGGAAAAGACTTAAGAAGTGGATTTCCCCCCAAGAACTAACTGTGCCAGCCCCTTGTTTCAGTTCAATAAGACCCACGTTAGACTTCTAGCCAGCAGAACTGAAAGACAATAAATTTTTATGCCTGCATACAGAAAACTATTACAGTGTGAGGAGGAGAAAAAGAGAGCCTGTCACTACCTTTTCCTACTGAGTTCTGAAGCTCGATGCATTTATTTTTATCAATGATTGTGCAAGAAAATTTCTTCAATAGAAAAAATAACGAGCTGTCTTGGGGCATGTTTAAGTTGAGATTAAATAAGTCATCATGAGAAGGCCTCAGAAGCTTTGTGGCATCCTTATGGCACAGCCGCCAGTGTCCCAACAAGACAGAGCCCGCCACACGGAAAGTAGCTGACGAGGAGGGGAGCGGTGCTAGAGAATGTGCTGGGGAGCAGTCGCAGATGAAACTGTATAGACACAACTACCGGTGTGTGCGAAAATAGCTGAAAGTATAGTTTACATTGTTCATTCTTCTTTCCTTAGAAACGCTTTTGTACTTTAAGAATAGCATACTTTATACTTACTTGAATCAAACTATTTTAATCTATATCAAGTTAATACATTTAATCTTTTATATACTTTAATAGTTCTGTAGGTTATGTAATATAAATATATTACTATATATCTGTTGGCTTAAAACAACAGATATTTACTGTCTCACAATTATGAAGCCCACAAATCTTAAATCAAGGTATTAATTGGCCACAGGAGGGTCTAGAGGAAATAGGATTCTTGATTTTTCCATCTTTTGGTGGCTCCAGGCATTCCTTGACTGGTGGCCACATCACTGTAATCTCTCCCTGCTCTATCACATTTTTCCTCCTCTCCTGTCAGACAAATCTCCCTCTGACTCACTCTTACTAGGTTGATTATCATTGGATTTAGATCCACTTAGATAACACAGAATAATATCATCATATCAAGATGTCTAACTTAAACACACCTGCAAAGATCCTCTTTCCAAATAATATAATGTTCACAGGTTCTATGAGTGAGGCCTGAACAAATGTTATGGAGGGGCCCATCATTCAACTATGATGCCTACTAAGAATAACAGTCTTTTTTTCAGGTATCTTTTATAAAAATCTACTTACTTAATTATAGGCATTTGGTCTGTATTCTTATCAGAAATATAGTTACTTTCTTTTATGCTTGAATGAAATATTTTAATGAATGATTTTCCATTAAGAACAGAAATGTTTCCTATTGAACTTGGGGTTTTCAGTGAGTCGGTATGGTATATAGGCTATTCCACGCTAGTGCTTAGTCCATGAAAAGAACTGTCCTTATCTTTAAGTGAGAGCATCTCTTCTCCCACCTAAGGCTACCTGATAGCCAAGCGAAGATTTGGTGGAAGGCTCTTAGCTTTCTTATTATTGCACGCCAGAGAATTCTTCCCTCCACCTAAAGACACGAGGCAGTCTGGCTCGCGGAACTCCTTCCAACTCCATCAAGCAGTACTTAGCAATACTCAGCAAGTTGCAGGACACCAAATGCAGCAATTTGACCAGAGAAGTATATCCTCTAACTGGTAGAATGTATTACATAGATGCAATATTGGTTCAATATTTGAATTTCAATCAATGTAACTTACCAAGAAGGAAAGAATATATATGACTCTATGAACTGATGCAGATAAACTATTTATTAAGATTCTATATGAATTCCTGGTACAATTTTTCTGAAAGTTAAAAATGGTAGAAACTTCCTTAAATTGGTAGAAAACATGTAAAAGGATTGTGCATGCAACATCAGTTAAAAATTGAATGATTTCTCTCTAAGATTGGGAACAATCAAACCGATCCACTCCACCTACTTTATTCAACACACAACTGAAGCTATCACCAGTGTATTAAGGCAAGAAAAAAATGAAAATGTTAGAAAATTGGAAAGGAAGAATACAATTGCTCAATTTATAGATGACATGAGGGTCTACATAGAAAATTTCAAGGCATATAAAAAAATCTTCTTAAAACTCTTAAGAGATTTAAAGTGGCAAAATATATAATCAATATGCAAAAGAATTATTTTTATATAGTAACTACAAATGTGTGGGTATGTAGGTTGATATCATAATGGCATTTACAATTAGTCCAAATAAAATTAATTACATACATATAAAATTAATAAAACATGTAGACTGTTTACTGAAAATTTTAAATGTTGATTAAAGAAATAAAATATCTAAATATGGGAGGCATATCATTTTCATGGATTTGTAGAGTCAATAAAGATGTCAGCTGTCCCCAAATTGATACATGAGTTTAATGCAATTTCTATCAAAATCCCAGATAAGTAATTTTTAGAAACAGGCAAGCTTATTCGAAAACTTATATAGAGAGCATTCAGATCAATAGTTCTTATATATAATCTTTAAAAACAATAATAAAGTCGGAGGAATACTTTACTCAATATTAAAACTCTTAGCCACAGTAATCAGGGCTGATGAGAATGAAGGCGGGAAAGATCCAAATATCAGAGGAACTTCATAGAGGACATCTATAAACATAGCATACATTATTAGGCTCATATGATTTTTGAAAAATATTCAAAAACTACAGGAAGAAAAGTCATTTCAAATGAATGATGTTGCAGAATTGAACAACCAAAGGCAAAAGTGAACATTCCTCAGACCTTATGTAAATGAATGAAAAAATAGATCACAGATTTAAATATAAAGCATAACACTATATCTTTTATTTTTCTTCAAAAAATGGAAGAAGAACACCTTCAGGATCTCGGGATAGAGACACCAAAACAAACTCATGAAAAGAAAAATTTATTAGAATCACTAAATTAGACTTCACCAAAATTGGAAACTTCTGTATACAAAATAAATAAATGGATTAAAAATGCAGTTATGATGACTAAAATGTTTACTAAAAAGTGAGAGATAATGTGTGAAATCTATACATCTGCCCAAAAACTACTACTCATATTTGGAATATATAAAGAACTCTCAAAACTCCACGGTAAAACAAAATACAAACACAAACCCATAAAAGTCAAGTAGAAAGTAAGGGAAAAACATGAACATACATTCGCCAAAGAGAATGTATTACTAACGCTACATAGGAACATAAGAAGACATTGTCTATTATTAGCCATAAACCAAGGCAATCACCGTCAAGTTGATTCGACCGAAGGTGCCGTGTGGCTCAGAGTGGAAGTGTGCTCCTCGGCTTCGATGACTTCTTTTGCAGAAGGTTCACCACGACCACCGGGCTCTGGTTAGCCTCCAGTGTGTGACTGGTCACACCACTCAGACTCCTGCTTGCCCAAAGACGCGTTTGCATGTCTTTGCTCACCACTCTATGATGGCTGTCTTGGGAGGAGGTGCATGTCATCGCTCACACAGTCTCATCGATGGAATAACTGAGTAATGTTCTATTAGCCTATGTTCTCTCACTTACATCACTTTGAATGAGTACTTTTGTAGTGTAGTCAGAAATAGTCTGCGATGGCCTGTGAAATAGCAGACATTAATTTGAATTTGTATTTTAGATGTAAATGGCAATAACAATGAAATATCACAACATACATATTAGAAGAATACTGACAGTCTCAAATGTTGAAGAGGATGCAGAGAACAAGATCATGTATTCATTGTTAGTAGGAATGTAAAAGGTTATAGCCATTCTGAAAAATATTTAGATAGCTTATGATGAAACTGCATACATAACTATCCATCGACCTTGAACATTTATCCTATAGAACATTTATCTTGCACTCTTGAACATTTATCCTATAGAAATGGAAATTTATGTTCACACAAAAACCAGTGTATGGACATTAATAACAGCTTTATTTGTAATTGGACTAAAATTGAAAATGACTTTGTGCCCTTTAGTGGGTGAATGTCTAAACAAAATATCATGCTTCCATACCACTGAATATTATTCTACAACAAAAAGGGATTAATTAGACTTCCAGTAAGATGGCAGACAAGGCAAACATGCTACCCAGACCCTCTTCCACAAAGACATGAGGTCAAATGAGAGATGTGGATGGCAAGCCGGGGTTCCTGAACTTCAGAGAACGGAATGGGGGAGCGATTGGATATTTACTAGGAGAAAAGGCAACACAAAGCTCCAGTGAGAAGGCAGACAGATGGGTGAACTGTCAGCACACACAGTTTGGAATTTTCAAGCATCATTTGATCCTGACAGGGACTTGATAATCAGCTCTTTTCACTGAGGACAGCACAAGCATGAACACTGCTGGTGGGAAGCCAGAAAGCGACTATTTCCACCGGGGCCCCCATACGCATATCTCCTATAGCTGCATCCACTGGGTGACAACTCCTGAGGTTAAAATAAATGACACCATCCACTCACCAACTCAATTATAGAAATATCCAGAACAAACAAACACAGAAAACTGAAAACGGTGAGTTATATATAGTTGTCAATATCATGATATCAAGGGCAGCAAACATAAAAAGGAAGGGCCTCAACAAAATGGATGGACACAGTGGCCGCCATGATGGGCTCAGAGAGAAGACCCGTCGGGAGGATGATGCAGGCCCACAGTGTTTCCTTGTGCTGTACATGGGGGCCACGTGAGCCACACAGACTCGAGGGACCCTACCAACAACACAGTTTACTATGCTGCAAATGTCGCATGGCTTCACATTTGTCTTCCAAAAGAACATTTCAATATCCATATCTTGAAGTACAGTACTATCAGTGAGAGGATATATCAATAAACCTATAGGGAAGACTAGCTAATACAACTATTATTCAAAATTACCCTCTAACTGCTAAAGTGAATGAAGAAGAAATTAAAGAATTCTACTAACTGTTTCTATCTGAAATTGTTCAAATATGCAATCAAGCTGCTTTGATAATATTGGTAATTGGAATACAAAAGTTGGGGACAAAGAGGAAGGATTGGTAATTAGAAAATATGCCCCTAGGAATAGAAATGAAGGTGAAAATGGAATGAATAAAATTTTGCAAGACCAATGACTTCTCCATTGCAAATACCTCTCTTCAACAGCACAAATGGCCACTATGCATATGGGCCTCACCAAAGACAACACACAGAAATCAAATTGACCACACCTTTGGAAAGAGGTGATGGAGATGCTCAATACTTTCAGTCCAAACAAAGGACTCAATTAGAAATGGAATATCAATTGTTTATATACAAGTTCAGGTTAAAGCTGAAGAAAATAAAACAAGCCCACAATAGCCAAAAGATAGCCGTGGGTATATCTCACCCCAAATTAGGTACTATCTCAAGGGCAGATTCATTTGGCACTAGTGATGAAAGCTAGATGATTTAAGAGACTGCTCCTTGCTCATGAGTGTAGACTAGCTAAAATGAATTAAGAAATGATGAAGTAGAAGATCTGAACAGGATATTTCAACAGGCAGCTCAAGGAGCATGGTAAGGCGTTCTAATGAAATATGCAAAGACCTGAAGGATTGAAGAAGTTCAAGAGGACGTTCCTGTGTCCTTCAGTGTGGATTACAATGCAATGTCAATAAGCCCCAAATATTCACAAGTGGGCTAATAGACAACCTCATAATAATAGAGAAAAGATTGCAGTTGACAAGGATTCATTTTATTTGGATACACAATCAACACTCATAAAAATGCAGGAGTCAAGAAATCAAACAATGTATTGCAATTGGGTAAATATGGTACCCAAGACATATTTTAAGTGTTAAAGAGCTAAGATGTCATTTTAGTACAAAGTGTGCTTGATCTAAGCCATGATATTTTCAATTGCCTCATGCATGTGAAAGTTAGACAGTAAATAAAGAAGACTGGAGAAGAATCAGCGCCTTTGATTAGGTGTTTGGAAGTCTAACAAGAAAATCTAAAATACCATGGACTGCCAGAAAAACAAACATCTGTTTTGGACCAAGTATATCCAGAATGATCTTTAGAAATGGGGCTAGTGAAACTTTGTATCATGTAATTTTGAGGCATTATCAGGAAAGACCAATCCCTGCGAGAGCTCATAGTTGGTAAAGCAGAGGGTAAACAACAAAAAAGATAGCTCTCCTTTGGATGGATTGACATAATGGTTGCAACAATGGGCTCAAACATAGCAACAGTGGTGCAGGACAGGGCAGTGTATTGTTCTGCTGTACCTAGGGCTACTCTGTCTCCATCCGAATTCACTTAAGGACACCCAAAATCAACAGTCTCTGGAGCATGAATATGGGTTTCTTGTTTTATCTAGGAGTCTGTCATTTCCTCATTTTTCTACAATTCCTGGCTGTTATAATATTTTAGTTCTTTTTAAGGATGTAATTTTTATCACTTTGACTAAGTTCTTTTAGAAGTAACATTTTATTGACCACTACTATTTGATCACACTTCCCATGTCATTCCCACAGCTATACTTTTCTGATTTCTTCCTAAACTTACATGTTTCTATCAAAGTAAATTGTTGAACTCTTTCAGATTTCTTGCCAGAGTGAGTTGGCTTCCATTTTGTTTCTTTCCTTCAGTCTGTTTAGCTTAGTTATTAATAACAGTATTCTTATCTCTTTTATATTTATTTCTTCCTATTTTCCTATATTGCATTATAGTCATTACTTAAAGTGTCTTTTGTAGAAATCATTCTGAGGTAAGCCATTGCCCTTTGTGCATAGCAAACCTAATATCCCTCCATTTTTCTGTTGTTTGGGAGAAAAACAGTAAAAATTCTGAAAGCCACCCTTATAAATAAAGATAATTGACTCTTTGAAATAAAGAGAACAAAAAATCAAGTGTGAATGGAATTTTCAAGACAAAGGAAACAGGAGAAATGGTTAAAGTTATGTGCAATGTTAAATGCAAGTTTCTCACAATTTTTTTTTAATCACAAGGGAACATTCTAAACATAGATCATACAAAGCAGTCTGTGGTTTTGTGGGGGGGGGGATAAGGGCACTTGAAAGAATGATCTATATATGATAGCTTCCCCTTGGCTAAAAATTGGGAATTGACAGTTTATGCATGGCATTAAAAGGTATAATAGCAATAATTAATGAAGTAAGAGGAATTAGAGTCACATTTAATTAAAAGGCAAATAAGTGAAATAAGCCATCATAACGCTAGGGAAGGGAAGAATTTATTACTGAGATTAGTTCCTTGACCTATTGAATGGTTTTTAAAATACATATGTACTGAATAATAGTGTTAGCCTTTCTATATATATTTTTTGTACATGCTACTTTTCAGACCAGCAATTCTTATTTGGTATTTGAAACCAAATTTTCATGGTGGATAAATTAAAGGAAAAGTTAAAGTGTTTTCCATCAAAATCAAATTATTTTCAACTTCATTTAAGATAAGACGATCATAAAATATGTGCATAAAATAGCAGTCTTTCATAAGCATGCATCATCATCATTTTGAGCCACAGAGCTGAATCTGCGTCTGCCCAGGTGCTTGGTAATCAGTAACCAGCAAATGTAGGCTGTTTGGATGCCAGGTGCAAGGACAGTCTTAACACAAGAAGAAAATACAAAATGAAATTTTAGCTAGTACTTGAAATCATGGATTGTATTAAATATATGATAAAATAGCAGGGTATGGGAAAGAGGTTGCCAGTAACTACGAACCATTTTAGCAGTCATTTTTGAAAACAATTTTCTTCTTTTTCTGCTAAAGCTGTCGGAGACGATCACTGCAATTTTGTATGAGATGTTCCACGATTTTGCCATGACATTTGATTAAAACTCAGTGGTAAATCTCTGAGCCTTTCACACACCCACTTGAAAAGGGGTCACAACAAATAACTGAAATCATTCTCGAGAAGCAATGTACTGCCATAGGCATTCCAGGTGAAAGAGGATTGCACTGAATAAGCACTTTTATTCTGACATTATTGTGGATCTGACCGCGCCCCCCCCCACCCCACCCCCTTCAGTATTTTGGATATCGGACCAGGTCGGAGCAAGGAGGAACTCTTAGACAGAGGCTCAGGAACAAACAGCTGCGAGTGAGGCTGCAGGGATGTCACATCCCTACTTGAAAGTGCTGGGCACACATCACAGAAATCCCGAGGTTTAAGGCAAGGGGTTTCTCCAGCAGCCACTTGCAGGAGACATCTCGTTCAGTTGGAAAACCATTTCAAGCTTTGTGCTTATCCCATGGGTTGGACTGAAGTCAACAGTACAAGTTTTATTGGTTTATATATGGAGCAGCTTAAAAAGATAAATGGACTTAGAAGATAACAGATACTTTGGATACACGTGTATTTCCTTGCAAAGTCTTTAATAAACTTACATTAGAAAATATGTTAAACAACATCATTTTATTCTATTCCTTATGTTAAAAGCTCTTAAAAGTGTGTATTACTTACCAGCAAAAGCTTACATTGACTACTGTGGCATGTGGAGTGATGTCCTTACAATCTTTCTCTACATTTAATTGATTCTCCTGCTTCAAGCTAGACTCTTCTCTTGTATCTGCGCCGACTGGGTACTCAATGTTCCTGAACATTCTGTTCATTTTCATACTTCTGTACACTTATTCCATGTTCCCCTCTACTTTAAATACCTCTCGTTCCTCTGACAGGATCCTGAAGACATGGAAAGAATTTAAAATTCCCTTAGTCTTTGTTTCCAATCTATTCTCACCTGAAAGAAAGTACTGCTTTCTTTCTCTGGTTTTTTCCACAGTACTTTGCACACATTAAGATTGTTCCCTTATCATAATACTATTACACATCCTAAGAACAAAAATAATTTTTCTTGGTGTGTTGGCTTTTAGCCCTGTTCCTGAGGTTATGTGTGGTGCAATCAATATCCCGCCATTTCAGGAGGTAGCACATGAACAAGATCCAATGGTATTGGAATAAGAACTTCAAGCTATTGTAAAAGGCATTAGCCCAAAACAAGGCTCTGGGAATTGATGGAATACCAATTGGAATGTTTCACCAAACTGATGAAGTACTGGAGCCCTTACTCATCTATGCCAGGAAATTTCAAAGATAGCTACTTGGCCAATTGACTGAAAGAGGTCCATCGCTGTATCCATTTCAAAGAAAAGCAACCTAACAGAATGATCAAATTATAGAACAACCTCATTGATGTCACATGCATTTCTTAAATATTGTGTTCCACTATATTCTCAACTATCAAGCTATATTATTTATTAACTGCATGGATAATTATTGATGATTAATATCGTTGATGATTAATATCATTGATAATTATTGGCGATTGGAATGCAAAAGTTGTGGGGAAAAGAGGAAGGAAGAGTAGTTGAGAAGTACGGTCTTAGTGACAGAAACCCAGCTAGAGGTCACATGATAAATTTTGCAAGACCAATGACTGATTCATAGCAAAAACCATTTTACAACAACACAAAAGACGACTATACACATGGACTTATCCAGATGGAGTAGACAGAAATCAAAGTGACTACATCTGTGGGAAGAGATGATGGAGAAGTTCAATATCAGCAGTTAAAACCAGACCAGGGGATGACTATGAAGTAGATCCTCAATTGCTCATATGTAAACTCAGGTTGCAACTGAAAAAAATTAAACAATCCAAAAGAGCCAGCATAGAACCTTGAGATCATCTCAAGAACAGATTTGCTGCACTGAACAGAAGATCAGATGAGCAGCGGGAAGACATCAAGGGCATCATTCCTGTGGTATCAGAGCTTCAATTGTGGAATTCTGGGGTGCAGAAGGCTATGGATGACAGTCAGAGCACACCGTATATTTGCAGGATCCATATATGGAAAAAGCCTCCGTGACTCCCCTCTGCCATAGGCGAGTGATGAGAATACCCGGGTTATCAGACAGAGACAGGGGAGAGATGACGACAGTAAATTAAAATGAAAGATTTGACTTGAATAGTTTCAGCCTTGTCATTTGATCTCCCTTAAGATGCATGTCGAACTTGATCTGGTTTTTAAATTTTTCTGTTTGTTTTTATTTTCAGATTGGTACATATCACTGCAGTCCCTTTTCTTATTTTTGGCCATGCTTTTGACTCTCTGGTATGTATCTTACTGTTTTTTCGAATATAAAGCCCAGGTTGGATGAATCTATAACACAATAACCAGAAAGAAAGAAAAAAATAAGATTCAAGTGGATGTCAGAAAACACTCAGAAATTCATTCTTCAATGGAGAGCAGCTAAGCCCAATGGAGAAAATGATGAAGTCAAAAAGCTGGGCAGGAAATTTCAAAGGGAAACTCGAGAAGACAAAGCAAACTATTATAAGGAATTGTGCACAGACCAAGAGCGACAAAACCCGAAAGGAAGAACATGCTCAGCATACCTTAGACTTAAAGGACACAAGACAAAAATCCAAACCTCGAGTTGCGACATTGAAAGACTATCTGTGTAAGATATTGTATGACCCAGGAAGAATCAAAAGGAGATGTAAAGAATACAGAGTCACTGTACCAAAAAGAACAGTCAATATTCCACAATTTCAGGAGGTAGCACATGAACAATGGGATTGGAAGAACTGCAAGCTACTCTAAAAGCATTAGCCTGAAACAAGTCTCCAGGATTGATGGACTACCAATTAAAATATTTCACCAGGCTGATGAAGCGCTGACTCATCTACGCCAGGAAATTTGGAAGATAGCTACTTGGGCTCTTGACTGAAAGAGAATCATCTTTATATCCATTCCAAAGAAAAGTGACCTGACAGAATGATCAAATTATAGCTTGATATCATTGATATCATATGCAAGTAAAATACTGCTTACCATAATCCAACAACAGCTGCAGCAGTACATTGACAAGAAGCTGTCAGAGACCCAGACTAGATTCAGAAGAGGATTGGGAATAAGTGATATCATTGCTGATATCAAATGAATCTTCCTTAAAGCATAGAATATCAGAAAGATGTTTACTTTTGTTTTATTGACTGTACTAAGTATTCAAATATGTGAAATATAACAAACTATGTATAACCTTGAGACAAATGAGAATTCCAGAACACTTCATTATGATCACGAGGAACTTGTACATGAACCAAGAGACAGCTGTCTAAATAAGACAAAGGAATACCGCAGGCTTTAAAATCAGGAAAGGTTTGTGACAGTGTTATGTCTTCTCACCATACTAATTCAATCTGTGTACTGAGCACATCAGAGAAGTTTCATTATATGAAGAAAAATGCAGCATCAGATTTGGTGGAAGACTTATTAACAACCTGCAATATAAAGATGATACAACCTTGCTTGTTGAAAATGAGGAGGACTTGAAGGGGTGGCTAATGAAGGTCATGGATTAGTATGGATTAGAAATCAGTGTAAAGAACACCAAAATCCTCAATTGGACCAATAGATAACATCATGATAACTAGAGAAAAATTAAAGTTGTCAAGGATTTTGTCTAGTTTGGATCCGCAATTAATGCTCATGGAAACAGCTGTCAAGAGGTCAAAAGATCCATTGCACTAGGTAAATCTGCTGCTGCACATTAACTCTTACGGGTTTTGAAGAGCAAGGTGGTTACTCTGAGAACCAAAGTGTCTGACCTAAGCCGTGACATTTTCCGTCACCTTATAGAAAGTTGGATATTGAATAACAAAGAAGAAGAAGAACTGGTGCATTTGAATTGTGGTGCTGACAAAGATACTGAAAGTATCACCGACTGATAAAAGGATACACAAGTCTGTCTGGAAAGAAGTACAGTCAGAGTGTTCTTTAGGAGCAAGGATGGCGAGACGGTCTTGTAGACTTTGTAGATGCTGTCAGGAGAGACCAGTCCCTGCAGAAGGACATCGTGCTTGGTAAAGTGGAGGGACAGTGAAAAAGAGGACGGATCTCAATGAGATGGACAGGCAGTTGCTTCGAGAATAGGCACGAGTATAAGAACACTTGTGAGGATGGCAGGGTTTCGTTCTGTGGTGCTTCGGGTTTCTCTGAGTCAGAACAGACTGGACGGCACCACGACCACACTACAACAACAATTAATTTACTTATCATAATAACTAAACAGGAGAAGACTTCAGACCCCCAAATTACAGAATAAGATGAAAATGGTAAGAAATATTTGGAAAAGAATTAGGTATTAATGGACTTCCATGGGAAGCTGTATATGAACCCACAGTGGTTAGTTGCTTATGATTGAGTAGCCACTCATTAGGTCAGTGGTTCAAACACACTAGTAACTCTCCAGGCTTTACAAGATTCAAAGGGTTGTAAAAGCAAACAGTTAGTTCTTCTCTGTCCTATAGAACTATTCTGAGTTAGCATCAATTAGATGGCAGGAGGTTTCTTTGGGGATGGGGTTCCATTGCAGTGTGTACAAAGATTACAAGTTTGATTCTGCAAACCAGAAGACAATTTCAAAAGCGTGGACATTTAAAAGGCACACATATAGAAGATGGAAGAGCAATTTTACAAGATAAAAACCTCAAACTCTCAGGCTTTCCTCCCAAATGCACACAGTGATGGGTCCATTTTAAATAAAATTAATTTGAAATTCTGAGTTTAAGCACAGCAGTGTGATGTCATGTTGTCAGGTTATGGCCAGGTTTAGTTTCACCTGCTTTAGGTGGCCATAGTCTGCACATGCTCAGTTTGGATTTTCCTATAAGTGTCTAATTAATCCGCCTGATTTCGTCCCTTTTATTGCGGCACGGACAGCGAATGTCCATCTAGCACAGGCAGTCGGGAAGACAACCTCCCTTTTGTACCTAATCTAGCGACCTGTCATTTGAAACAAGATGTACAGGCTAGTTAACCCTCAATAAGTTTGCTTTGAGACATAATTTACTCTATGGTTGTGGGATGGTATAGTGATGATGATTAAAGTATGCCTTTCTCTTTTAACTAAGCAGAATGAGAACTCCCCTAACATTTTCGGTAAATCCCCCATTATTGTCTGGGTGAAAACCTGGGCCACAGGGGTGAGTTTACTTCCAGAAAGAGTTTCTAAGGAACACAGTCTCAGAGGTTCCATCAGCCTCGCTCTGGCCAGCATATCTGGTCTCCTTCGTGGTTTCGAGGTTTGTCATGGCATATTATTCCACCGAGATCATACATAGGAAGGAAAAGGAATGGAAGAGGAGTGATGAACCTATTTTCTCTCAATTGTTCCTCTCCTGCTGAGGTCCTTCAATAGCTGGAATGAGAACAGGGAAGTCTGAGCCAGCTAGAAAAAAGATAGATGCTTGACATGCAATCTAAATCATGGCAGGGGATTACTGCTGAAACACTTGCTGCAATTTTCTGCTTGGCCAACATAGACATCTGTCTAGGAGTATGCTTAGGGAACTATGTTTTCTTTCCAACAGCTATCTTCTTCTTTTAAATAGGCCAATAACTAATGACTAGTTTTCAAACACGTAATAACGTATACCTGTCATTGGAATCACTGTTAGTGAAATATTGATTGAAGATTGAGACAATATCCAGAGTCCAAAAAAGTGTATCTATATGTGTGTGTGTGTGTGTGTGTGTGTGTATATATATATATATATATATATATATATCAGATGTTTCTAAATTTAATTTCTCTTTCATGTGCCAGAGGCTCCCAAACATTTCCAGCAAATTATAGTATGATCAACTTGCTTTACAATGGCAAGATTTTTTCCCTGGGAATTAATTATTTTTAAGCAAAAAAAACCAAAAAACAAAAACACCTCATGAAGGTATCCCTGCATGTGTTTGCTTTGAAATATTTCTCTTATGGTGCTTATGCTTCTCAGCTACTTCGATATTTAGCCCTAGAGCATATCTGGCAATCCCCTGTGTCCGGGGTATGGTGAAAGAACTATGCAGGTCCTATTTCTACCCTTATTGTTTAATATGAGATTCTGGTAGAGTTTACTTTGTGGAAAAGATTTTCTGAGACTCATTGTAGTTGAAATAATTCTGAATTGCAACGGCTGCACACCAATCCATCTTACCTTTCAGGGCATCTCTTAATATCACGTCTCTAGGCACTACTCTTTCCAAAGAATTACCATGGATTTCTTAACTAGTTGTGAACGGTAGATAAGAAATTCCCAATCTCTCAACACAACACAGAACTCCTTTAAACCAGCAATTCCTCAAGGTTAGCTCAATTACTCCATTAATGATGAACTATTTCTGTCCCCCAAAGGGCTGTAACAATAAATGATCCAACCTCAGAAAATCAGGAGAGCTGCCAAGGTGCACTGTTTGGCATCCATTCTCTTCTGCCCAGCTACCATTTCTCTGACATATACTAAAACAACACACACACACATACACAGACGTGTGGGTGCACCAACATACATCTAGCTTATCAGTGGTTTGTTGCAACTTAAATATTTGGTTCTGAGATTGATCATATGCCCTCTTACTTCTGAAATATCTGCAAGGTCATATTTGGCTAAGGCAGTCAACAGCCATTAGTTCAGCACCTTGTCCTAAAGGGGGCCTTTCATCTCTCTTCTCTATTGGTAATAGCAGTTTACAAGAAAAGTTCCAGTACCTATTATGGAATCAGGGTAGAATTTAATATTTCTAATTGACAAATATCCTAAAGAGATATTCATATGTATTTGACACATATACTCAAATATATACAATGGAAACTTGTATGTAAACTATCGTGTTTTCCAAATACCTGCTGAAGTATTTGAGCATAGTGTGCACAACAATTTTTTTTGATGGAATGGGAATTTTCAACATAACTAAATGTCAGAAGAATAGCTTTTGTATAGAGACAAAGCACATGGAAGGCCATGCCAGCTCAGGTATTCAGGCCATCCATATAGTTTTGCGTATGTGAGAGATATGCTCTTTATTGATATCCCTTTTTATCTCTCGCTGTGTGTAAGGTTTCTGAGTAAAATGCTTTTATGAATATTATGGCTCATTTATCTGTATTTCATTAGTTTTTAAAGTCTTTTATGATTTAAAACACAATCTTTTAGCATGTGCACCTCAGAAAATGCAAGTCATAAATTGTTTTGGAGGATGAAAGAATATTATCTAGTACTGAAATCTAGAATTAAAAACAGTTAGTTACTTTACAGCTGACTTTTATAGTTTCCCTTTTAAATGAGCCAACTCAGAGGGTTTCAGGAAATCAACCCACGAAAATGGACGAAATATTGAATATGAGTGAAAGAGCATTGCCTTTGTAAGGTCCCTGGGTGGTGCTATGGTTTGCATTCAACTATTGATTAATGGTCAGAAGTTCAAATCCACCCATTGTTGCCACAACTGAGAAGCCTGTTGATGTACTTCTATAAAGATTGCAGTCAAGAAAACCCTATGGAGCTTAATTCAACTCGATAATATTGGGAGTTGCTAGGAGTCCAAACTAACTCAACAGAAACAAATTTGGTTTTCCTTTATAGAGTGACTCCTGGATTTTGACCAACTTGGATTATCAGATTTAATTTTTTTAATTGTACCCATCACTCCATGCGTTTGGAGAAAAACCTGAGAGAAAGTAAATGTGTTAATCTGGGTAGACTAGAAAACAAATTCATAGACACTCATGTGTGTAAGAAACAACTTTATACACAAGAGCAATTGAGTTTTGAGCAAACATCCCAGCCCAGTCCAGATCAAGTCCATAAATCCGATATTACCCCATATGTCGATACTAGACCATAAATTCTTCTTCAGACTCATGCAGCCATTCAATGATACTGAGTGAAGGAAGATCACAACCCAGTGGGTGGGAAGTCTTGTGGATCTAGTGGTGTTGTAAGCATCTGAGCACTGACAGGTCCCCACCAGGCTCCTCCAGCTCAGGGCACTACTCAGCTCCAGGTGTCTTGTCAGTTGCAATGTCTCCCTGGGAATGAGCAGCGAGAGAGAGTGTCTCTGCCTCCAAGGGAGAAAACAGGAGTTCCCAAAATCCACAGGAGAAGGCCATGCCTACACAGAGGCCTCATTGGCTATGATCTGATCGACAGGCTAGACTCCACCCCTTCTCAATGAATCCTCAAACTGACACCAGATTATGTAACTACCACAGAGAACAAGGAAATAAAGTTTTTGATGGAGTCATTAACATCTATTACTAAGAAGATGAAACCCTTTTTTACAAATATTAGTACTCTTGCCAGTAATACAAAATCCCCTGGAGCTGTAGGAGTCCCCAATAAAATTATTAAACATAATAGAATGAGCATTTTCACTAAGATATAACAAAAGTTTAAATAAGTGTATCAAATATGAATCTCAAAGTTTTTCACAAACTGAAAATATCAATGAAGCTGTTAACTAATCAACAAACAGAATATTGTTGGCCCACAGATGTTTGCTTTGTTCTTTCTTATTATCACTACCCAAACTCCAAACCCATCACTTCTGTGACTTCTATTAGACATTTAAATTTATCTGCTTTTGTATTTTATACAAATGGATTCATGAAAATGGATCCTATGCTAAGAAGCTCTTCTTGCAGAGAATGGTGATGACTGTTCTATCATCTGAGCGTGATGCTAGGCCACCTGTCTTTGGTACGGGACCAAATATGGTCCTTTTCCAGTCCGCAGTACAAGTAGTTGTCTTCTAAATTTCCTGGCAAATAGAATTGAGTGCGTCCAGTGCTGCCTCAGCTTGTTGAAACATTTCAATTAGGATTCCATCAATTTCCAGAGCCTTGTTTTGACTAATGCTTTCAGTGCAGCTTAAACGTCTTCCTTCAGTACCATTGTTTATTGCTCATATGCTACCTTATGGAATGGTTGAAAGTTTCTTGGTTCTTTTTAGAACAGTGATTCTGTGTATTTTTTTTTTAGAACCTTTCAAGATTTCTACTGCAGGCTTGAATTTTTTCTACATTTCTTTCTGCTTCAGAAATGCTAAGCATGTTCTTCCTTTTGGGTTTTCTAACTCGGATCTTTGAACATTTCATTATATTTTACATTGTCCTTTTGAGCTATCCTTTGAAAATTTCTGTTCAGCACTTTGATTTCATCATTTCTTCCATTTGCCTTAGCTACATTATGAGTAAGAGCAAGTTTCAGCACTCCTCTGCCATCCCCTTTGATCTTTTCTGTCCTCCTTTCTTGTCATTTGTCTGGTCTTTTGATTTCTTCAGGAGTGATTTTCTTGAAGTCCCCACAGCTCATCAGGTGTTCAGTCATTAGTGGAGAATGCAGCAAATTTCTTCTTGAGATGTTGTCAAAAGTAAGGTGGGATCAACTCAAAGTTGTATGTTTTTTGAATAAATCATTTTATTGTCCCCATTTTATCGTTCTTACGGCTCTTCTAACAATCGCTATATCAACTGTATCAAGAACATTTGTACATATGTTGTCATCATCATTTCCAAAACATTTTCTTTCTACGTGAGCCCCAGCAGCGCTGCAGGAGAAAGACTGGGCTTTCTACTCCCGCAAACAGTTACATCACAGAAACCCACAGGGGGTCTCTCTAAGTCACCTTGACTCTTTGGCAGTGAGTTGGTTTTGGGGATGGGGTGTGGGTGTCTTCCTCTTTGCTTTCAACTTTTACATTCCAGTTACCAATAACTATCCATGCATCTTGAATGCATCATTGATCAATTTTCAACTGCTGACATGGGTCGAATTCTTCAAGTTCTTCACTAGTTTTTGTGGTTGGTACATACATTTGAATAATATTTGTATTGATTGGATTTCCTGGATGGTGAATAACATAATTTTAACACAGACAGCTGTGTACTTCAAGGTAGAACTTGGAATGTCCTCCTTGAAGGAAACACAAGGCCATGCTTCTTGACTGAGTCATTCCTTGCCCAGTAAACAGATAATGTCTGATTTAAAATGTCTAATCCCAGTCCTTTTCTGTTCTGTTTAGTCTCAAAATTTCTACTTTCTGATACACAAAACCCAAAGCAAACCCATTGCCATCGAGTTCATTCTGACTTATAGTGATCCTATCTAGGGTTTGTCGGACTGTAACTCTTTAGGGCAGCAGACAACCTTGACCTTGCCCTGCAGAGCATCTGATGGGTTTGAACAAGCAAACTGGTTAATGACCCAATGCTTTTTGCTTAATATTCCATTTTTCTGGGTCCTTAGATGTAGTCCAGGATCTAGACTAGCGCTGCCCCATGTAGTAAATGTTTAGTAAATACTTGCTGAGAAAATAAATGAATGAACAGAATATTTTTTTAATCTGAAGCTTATTATTGTGTGTGCTATCATATTAAATTTACTGGAAATCTTTCTAAAATAGATTACATTCTTATTTCTTAGATTCAATCTAAATGTATTATGGGGTCTTTTCAGTTCATTGAATCTGGTTAGCACTGCATGTACCGTAGCTTCACAGAAAGGCAAACTCCTAACATTAATCCCCACACACACACAAATTGCATTTATTTATAAACTGTATATTTTTATGGTTCCCCACAATGTCTTCTTAGTCTCTGTTTTATCTCATGCTGACACTTGTTAAACTTATTTCCTATTGATCACTATAGGCAAATATACACAAACATACACACACCTACAGCAACATTTTATAGTTTTGCCATCTCTTTGGCCATGAAGTACAGAGGGGTCACATGAACTGTAGATTACTCCTTCCCTGATGCTCCTCCTCTTCTGGATCTTGCTATGTCTGTAGCCTCAATACCAGGTTATACTCATGCCCTGTGGAGACTCGTCCACCCAAGTGGGCTAAGCCAGGCACAAGGTAGCTTGAAAAGTGAGATGCTTTTTCCTATGAGCTACGATAACTCAAATTCCCCCCCTCATTACATTCTCCCGTGAGCAAAATAGTTATAGCTTCTTGCAAATTCATTGTACGCATTCTCTCCTCGAGCCTTAGGTGAGTAAAAGAAGGGGAGCACAGGGTCAGGCTGGTCTACTCACTGACCCAGGCCTGTCCTTTCTGTCTACTTTCCTGCTTGGCCTGATCTTCCTCTGAAACCTGGAAGGCTGTTGTTTCCAGAACCTGTCCTGTTGTTTGCGCCTTTCCTCTTTGGAGTGCTTGTTACCTATAGGAACGTACTAAGTCCAGGAAGCAGTATCTCTAGTCCCCTGCTATCCCATAGAATGTATAGAGATTATTCAGATTTAAGTGTGTGTGTGTGTGTGTGTGTGTGTGTGTGTGTGTGTGTGTGTTTTCGGGGATGGGTTGGGAATCTTTTGACACACTTTTGTTACACACAAAATGAGTGTCCAGGCACCAGTGGAGCTGGAGAAGCATTGGGAAGTAAGTGTAAGTTATCGGAATGAGTGCCTGCCGATTTTGACTCACCAGCAGCTTAGAGGAAGGAGGAAGTGCCTGGTTTGGGTATTATTTCTGGGATGTCCTCAAGAAAGAATGAAATTTGTGAACATCATTGGAGCTGATACAGATAAGACAAACTAGAACATCCCAGATGCTGGCAGTGTTGTAAGGACCAAAGGAAATGAGCAATGCACAGAAACCCAGAAAGCGGGTGATCATGTGTTACAGCACTCGCCACATAAAAGAAGTGTGGACAGAACCAAATAATGCGATAAATGTAATACACTGGAAAATATTCTTCACCAACTCCAAAATAACTTTCCTCTAAAGGAAAATTATGAGATATTTGCTTACATGAAAAAAATGTAAAATCAGATTTCATCATTCTGGCATGAAATCAGAAGAGTAGAAACAAAATAAAGAAGTCAGTTGTGCTCAGTGGAGAGGAGAAAATTTTTCTTGAAATTGAACAAGAGCAATTTTGTACTGAAATGAAATTCCCCAAGTGTGAAAAATCCAGTAGCATGAAGTCACAATGCATTCAGCACCAGGAATCTGACAAAATTGAAAAACCACGCATAGGGGATAATTGTGGAAAAACCTTCATGAAAGAGACTTTCCTCTGTGAGCATCAGTTCATTCATATTCTAGATAAGACCTATGAATGCAGTCAGTGTAGGCAAGAATTTGACAACATATTCAAACTCACTGCACGTTATGGAATAGCACATAAAGGACAAAAACCATATACATGCTTGGAATGTGGCCAGGCTTATCACAGTAAATCATTCCTCAGGAACATCAGAAAACTCACGTGGCAGGGACGCCCTGTGGGTGCAGTGAATGTAGAAAGGCTTCACCACTAACAGCGACCTCACTGCTCACCAGCGAACTCACACTGGAGAGAAATCCTATATATGTGGTGAATGTGGCAACGGCTTCATTCAGACAGCACGTCTCAAAACTCATCTATGAACTCATCCTGGAGAAAACCCTTTATGTATGTGGTGAGTGTGGTGAACGTTTCAGCCAGAAGAGACATGTCACACAGGAAAGAAAGCCCGTGTATGTGGTGAATGTGGCAAAACCTTTACCTGGAAGAAATTTCTCACTGATCATCAGCGAACTCCTACTGGAGAGAAACCCCATCCATGTATGTGGTGAATGTGGAAAAGCCTTCATCTGGAAGAATGAGCTCACTGTTCATCAGCCAACTCATACTGGAGGAAAACCTTATATATGTGGTGAGTGTGGTAAAAGCTTTCAGCCAGAACTTTGCCTTACAGCACAACAGACATTTCACAGAGGAAAGAAACCCCATGTATGTGCTGTATGTAGAAAAGCCTTTACCTGGGGGATAAACCCCGTATTATGTGGTCAATGTGGAAAAGCCTTTATCAGGAAGAGTGAGCTCACTGATCATCAGCGAACTCATACTGGAGAGAAACCCCATCCATGTATGCGGTGAATATGGAAAAGCCTTTACCTGGGGGAGAAACCCCGTGTTATGTGGTCAATGTAGAAAAGCCTTTATCAGGAAGAGTGAGCTCACTGATCATCAGCGAACTCATACTGGGGAGAAACCCCATGAATGTCGTGAATGTGGAAAAGCTTTTATCCCGACATCACAACTCAAAACTCATTTACGCACTCATAGTGGATAAACACCTTATGCATGTGGTGAAGGTGGTAAATCTTTCAGCCAGAAGCTATGCCTTACAACACATCAGATTTTTCACACAGGAAAGACCTTTGCGTGAATTAAATGTGGAATATCTAATGTGTAATTCAACAGGAGAAAATTCTTAATGAGAAAACCTTTCAATGGGGCAAGTGTAACAAAGCTTTGCAAATGAAGAGGTACTTGGGTTTGGTCTGGGCTGATTGTGGGACCAGATGACTGTAACTTACCATGTGGCTACACATTCTCTGAACTGCTGTCACTTTGCTGACATGGCCCACAGTTGTGGGGAAGTTGTGGGGAGAGAGCTAAGCACAGCGCATGGGCACCTCCTTGCGCTTCAGGCTTTCAGTGCCCGAATGAGAGTTGGACTTGGTGTTTCTGGATCACAGCTATGCCAAGCAGTAGAGTGCCTTCCCAGATGCCAGTAGTGCCCACCCCACCTGCATGCTCTTTGTTACCACCCAGACACAGCACAAAAGTACCATAAAATGAGACTAGAGAAAATAAAAGATGTATGGGAACAATTAGTCCAGAGGACAAATGGACCACAGTGAGCCTCAGTCTCCATGACCCTGAAACCAGAAGATCTCGATAGTACCCAGACACCACTGCTAATTACTCTGAAAAGGATCTCAAAACCGGGTCCTAGGTAGAGTGGGAGAACAAAGTGGAACAAAACTCAGTATCATGAAACAGACCAGGCTTACTGGTCTGATGGAGACTGGTGGAATCCCAAAACTATGGCCCTTAGCGCCTCTTCACTCTTGGACTGTACTCACTCCTGACTCAGCTTTCAGCCCAACAATACACAGGCTTGGAGGGGAAGAAAAACATCCAAGAGGTATTCACTCCTTAAAATAATCAACCGTACAAAATCGAAGGACAGCATTTGTTTATGGCTAAAAGCGCTTAAAAGCAAGAAGGAACAGGAAAGAGGGATGAATAATGATGGGGAAACACAGGGAAGGCGGAAGTGGGAAGAGTGCCGGTACATCTTGGGGACTGCAATCTCTGTATGAATTGTTGAATGTAAAACCAATTTATATTCAACAATTACAGTTTTAAATCGTAAAAAAAGTTTTTAAAAAATGGGTGCCCAAACTTGTGTCCAACCTCTACAGATAAGGAAAGTACATCAGGAACCAGAGTCTCCTGTTAAAGAAGGCAGACGAATTCACCACTTCCTGGCTCTACTTTTTCATTCTCAGCACCATTAGCTAGGCATCCTATTGAGGTTGACCACAGAATCCCAGCCTTCTCTATGGCAGAGACCCTGATGAGAATGTGTTTCTGTATGCAACTGCCCATAGAGAATGACGAATGCAGCCTACTGACTACTTGACAGGCCGAAGGCAAAAGTTGAGCTTATTCACCAATTTCCAAACAAATATAAGCTCATCAAGAATTTTCCTTATCTGATAAATTGCCGGTAGTTGTGAGTGGTCACAAGGAACACAAATAGCATTCTGAATGTATATTGACTCTCTCCTTCACTCCCCACCTCCATTTCATCCTTTTATCACCTTCCTCAATGTTCTCATAACCAACTGAATCTGTTTTTCTCAAGCAAAATGGATTTGTCCTCTGACATCACGTCCATGCTCAAAAACACTGTCTATAAAGCATTTTCCAAAGTCAGTTCTCTCCTAAAATTAAGAGAATAATTTTATTATTATATGTAATGCAATTATTTATTATGTCCAGAAAATTACCATGGAAAGAATCAACATTAATCAAAATCCTCAAAGGAGTAATTGCTCACACACCAAGTCGATTCTGAATCACAGCAACCTTGAGGACAGGGTAGAAGTGTTCCTGTCAATTTCAATTCCTGTCAAGTTCATCACTGTAACTGCTTATGGGCATGGAAAGCTCCATCTTTCTCCGGAGGAGCAGCTGGTGGGTTCAAATCCTGACCTTGCCATGATCAGCCCAATGTATCACCATTGCACTACCAGGGTTCCTCCAAAAGAGGGAGTGCTAATATTTCGGCGAATCTAATTTTGGTCCTTTTTAAAAATGCATCTTTTCACACACACACACACACACACACACACACAGATGACATAAAAAAAATTGCAAAGTCGTCCCTACTTTTCATTATTTAGCATTATGTCTTTAGATTATCTTATACAATTTAATATTGGGTACACTGCAGCCCATCATAGCTGACTCATATGACACAATTCTTAGACCTTTAAGGGTTTTGTTTGGTTTACTCATTGCTATCAGCAATGCTTTGAAAAATATCTACCACAAACCTATAAATTTTCACATATAAAGAAATGTTGGTGCAGTCATTTTCAATTTAAGCAGAACAATTAATGTATTCTGTATACTTTAAGAGATAATAGTGAAGAAAAATTTTGAAAAATAGTATCTTCAATATTTATGATCCCTGCATATCCCTAACAACAATATATTTTAAGTAACTATTTCTCTTTGAAAGAAATGTCCAAAGCCTCAGTACTTCTTTTCTTTCTTTCTTTCTTTTAAAAAAAAATTTCACAAGCTAAGAATCCGATAACTTGATGAATTCACTGACAGATTTTATTTAGAGCACGTAGCTAAACCATCTATATATATTCACTGAAAACTGGAGGCAGAATTCTGCGATACTTGCTTTAATAAAATCAGATTCCCAGAAGCGACTTTTCTAGACTAAAAAGAGATTCAAAGAAAAGTGATCTTTTTAAAGATATAGGCCTCAGAGAACTCCTCTCCTTATAGAATCCAAGCAATAAAAGCAGGGCATTTCAACCTTGGTTCACTTACGCATTGAAAGAATGCTTGCCCATGATCTGTTTTGTGATTCAAAAGTTGTAATCACAGGGAGTCCTTAAGCTGTGCAATCAGTCTGAAGATTAGTGCCTGACTACTTCAGAACTATCTCTAGACTCGAAGGGGAATGTACAGCAGAACGGGCCCTCGACGCTAATCCGTTCTAGGAGAGGCAGATGTGATGCAGAGTTCCGCATCAATGTTTCCCATAAGAAATCACTGAAAAGGGATTAATCCATTCTCGACCAAATGTTTACCTTTATCTTGCCTTTTTATACAAAATGTTACACAGAAATTTCAAAGTAAATAAATTCAGAGTTAAAGAATATAATTTAAATAAGAAACACAACATTAAAAAGTTTTTGCCACCTATAGTATGGCCCATACCTTGAGACGGATGAGGATCTGGATCTGTGGATACGAATGTGGAGAGGAGGGATGGAGAGAGAGTCACTGTTTGGAAGGGGAATCCTCTTCCATAAAATCAGCTGGTAACTGCTCTTCAGGAGTTTTTTCCCTTCTTTGCATTTTTCCACTAGGACCTGGCTGACTTAAAAAAAAATCTGTCTCAGGTGGTCTGCTGTTGGCATGTCCATAACTGTTTTCTAAAAGGGTTTACTAAATGATCATCAACAATATTGATAGCACAGTTACCAAGTTCCTTATCATGAGGATTCTTTTCAAAACACTGCTTGGACTTTCTCCCAGTGAAGCCGCATTTCTTTGGTTCTGAAGAAGCTGACCCTTGATTTCCTCTGCTCCAGACAGACAGCTCTTCTGGAAGTTCCTGGAGTCCTCTCACCAAGTCACATGATGCCTCTTCGTCCGTTCAATAATCTCCTTTTTCTGTTCAATTGTGGCTCTTGTCGTTTTTCTCTTCTGCTTGTCTGCAATGGCTTTCTTAGGACCCATGTTTTCTATCTAAAAACAATACAAAAAGCCACAAAAACTAAGAAAATTATAGCAAAATGCTTGGAACACAGCCGCAAAAAGTTTAAACAATGCCAACTAATGCCAAATGAGAAAAACATGACCTGCTTTTGTTTACAAAAGATTTCAATGTTTTGCTTGAGCTCCAGCGCAAAATGTTCTCGACACCCCGCCTCAAAATCCAGTTATGGTGAGTACTTGTGTTGTCTAGTACCGGGGTTCTACTTCACTTAGATGTTATTGGAGGTAAATATATATGAATGTATGGTGTATGCGTGTGAGTGTGTGTGTGTGCATTTGTATGTGTACATGTGTGGAGAGAGAAAGAGAGAGAGAGAGACAGACAGACGGGCCTGAATCCTCATGGTCAGCAGTTTGAAACCACCAGTGGCTCTTTTGGAGAAAGATGGGGCTTTCTACTCCTTTAAACAGTTACTGTCTGCAAAACTTCCTTGTGTTTCCAAACTGTAACTGTTTACAGGAGTAGAAAGCCCCATCTTTCTCTTTCATATATACAGACACACATAAAGTAAAATGTCTATTAATATTAGGGTTCTTGTTATTGCTAGTCCCCTTAAAATTTGTTCTGATTTATAGCAACCCTATGCACAACAAAAAATGGTTTTTGTGGTTCTGTATCATTTTCACAATAGTTCATTGTTGCAGCTACTGTGTCAATCCATCTCTTTCATTGACTCTACCAAGCACGATAGCCTTCCACTGGGACTGACCCTCCCTGATAACATGATCAGAATATATGAGACTGATGCTTCTAAGGGGCATTGTGGATATACTACCCCAAGAGATGTGTTTGTTCTTCTACAGTTAATGGTATATTCAATTGTCTTTCCGAATCCACAATTGTAAGGCATGAATTCTTCTCCAGTCTTTCGTATTCATTGTCCAGCTTGCACATGCACCTGAGGACGGTTTAGAGCAGTGCGTTTTTGTCTTCAAAGTGACATCTTCGCTTTTTAGCAAAGAGGTCTCTTGCCGCAGAGTCGACCAATGCCCTATGTCACATTTCCTGACTGCTGCTTCCAGGAGCATTTATTGTAAAGTAAAATTAAATCTTGTTTATTCCCCAGTTATTATGATGTTGTCTATTGAGCCAGTCATGGAGATTTTTGTTTTCTGTATGTTAAGGTATAATCCATTCTAAAGGGTGGTCTTTGATCTTCAACAATAAGGGCTTTAATAGCAAGTCTCTTCACTCCCAGCAAAATTGTGTTATCTGAATACTGCAGGTTATTAATGAGCTTTCTCCAATCATAATCCCACTTTTTCTTGGTATAATCGAGCTTCTGGAATTTTCTCAGCATACAGATTAAATAAGTATGGTGCAAGGATCTAACTGTGATAGTCACCTCTCCTTATTTTAAGTCATGTCATTCCTTTTGTCCTGTTCAAACAATGACCTCTTGGACTATGGACAGGTTCAACATGAACACAGTGAAAGGTTTTTGAATTCCCACTCTTCTCAATGTTGTCCATAGTTTATGATGTGCCGCCAGGTAAATACCTTTGATAATTAAAAAAGGACAAGGATACATCCTTCTGGTTTTCTTTTCATTCAGCCAAGATACATCTGATGTTCGCAATTATATTTCTCATGTCATTTTCTTTTGAATCCAGCTTGAATTTCTGGCACCTCTCTGCCCATGTAATATTAATGATATCACTTAATAATTTCCTTTCTGTTGAATAACCTTTCTATGGAACGAGCACAAATGTGGACCTTCTCCCATCAGTTGGCCAGGTAGCTATCTTCCAAATTACTTTATATATATATATATATATATAT
>NW_022103906.1:50182039-50231843 GCF_000313985.2 Echinops telfairi | reverse complement strand
TATATATACCGAGTACATATATCATCTATCCAAAATAGTAATATATATTAAATATTCAAGAATGTATGTTTATTACTGCATGGGGAAGTGAATTACTTACTGTGACTCTTCTAGTCAAAGTCTCTAACTTCCACCAAACAACCTCTTCCGGCACTGGCCTGGTTAAACAGGTATGTGTGTAAAGGGGGGAGGCGGGGGAATGCACTGATAGGATTCACCTGTTGAGTCACTGTGACTGGTTTCCCTGAAATACCATCCTGCTGAGTATAAAGTGAGCCCTCTGAAAAGCAGGCGGAGGAATCTAATTATCCATAAGAACCAGGAGTGGAGTGTTGAATCTCCTGGATCAGGAAGAAGCTCTGATACCAGAGGAGCAGCAGCAACAGAACCAGGAGTTCAAGGGGTGGACTGCCAGCCCACAGAGTAAGTATAGCTGAGGGACGTGAGGCAGGAGGCTGGCTTGTAACATATGCAGATGAACAACTGTATCTTGGGCATTTTACACTTGAATTAAAACCTGCTAACTTCATTAATAAAGTCTTTAATTATGAGTGTTGTCTGTGAGTTCTGCATCACCATTGCAATGACTATTAGAACCCAGAGGTAAAATTGGGAATGCTAATTAAGACAACACAATTACTATTACTGATTGTTTCAATAATAACATCTATTAATTTGTTTTCTAATGCTTAATATTTATTACTACTTTGGGTGAAAACCAAACAAACTAACTGTCATTGAATGAATGCTGACTCATAGCAACTCCTGTGCATTTCCAAGACTGTTTACGGGAATCTCTCTCCCTTGAAGCTGCTGTTGGTTTTGAACTACTGATCATGCAGACAGAAGTCCAGTGCACAATGTCTATGCAACCGGGGCTCCTATATTTTGTACAGATATTTTATACTAACTGTTATGTATATGAATTATATTAATTAGAGAAGTAGATGTTATTGCTATTATTGATATAGTACTTTCTTTAATGTGGAAAAACATACTTAAGCATATAAATATACATAAATATCTAAAATGTGTCACATACTTATCCATCAACCCAATATTAAATACCTTAAAAGCAATTAAAACCAAAGTCTGTGTCCTCATCTACCCTCGGCCAACTTTGAATGTAAATACATTCTAAAGAAGTGTTATTTCAATTGTTTACTATGCAATTTCACTAGTGTAACATTGTGTTTATATTCTCTAAAAGGGAAAGAAAATGCAATTGTGTCATTAAACATTTCCTATTTCACAGTTTTGATTTACTTTTTCTCTCAATGATCCCCCAAGGCTATAATCATTAAATGAAAAACTAGCTTTAGTTAACTTTAAATGAATGATAACGCTCTTAACAAAGTATTCTTTCTCTCCAAATGTATCTGATTAAAGCAAAGTCTACAGTTAAAGTTGTAAAAAAATAAGAGATTTCGAATTGTGATATAAATTTCTCACCTATAGGTCTCCTTGACCACTTTATGGGAAAGAGAAGCCCTAGTAGCACAAAAGCTGAATGCTTAGCTGCTAACAGAATGGTTTGAGGTCAGGTTCATCAGGGGTCCCATGGAAGAAATAAGGGGCAATCTGCTCCCATCAAGATTACAGCTAAGAAAACCCTCGGTTGCTGCTGCACTGTCCCATGCTGCACTGTCCCATGCTGCACTGTCCCATGCTGCACTGTCCCATGGAGCTGCTATGAGTTGAAAATCGACTTGACAGCACCTTGAAACAATAATGAAAACAAGTGTTTGGCATTAATTTTAAATGTAATAGGTCAGTTCATGATGATTAATTTTGTCTATTGTATTCAGAAAAAAAAAGTGAAATTAAACCCACTGCTATCAATTCAATTTCAAATCATAGTGACCCTATAGGGGAAGTACACCTGTACCATTTGGGCTGGCAAGACATAATTCTTTAGGGGAGCAAACCGGCTCGTCTTTATCCTGAGGAAAACTGGTAGATCCAAATAGCTGACCTTGCAGTTAGCAGCTCAATGTATGACTCATTATGCCACCAGAGATAATTATAATAACATAATTGGGTAAATCTGCTGCACAAGACCTCTTTAAAGTGTTGAAAAACAAGGCTGTTATTTTGAGGACTGGGGTACATCTGACCCAAGCCATGGTATTTTCAATGGCTTCATATTCCTGTGAAAGTTGAACACTGCATAAGGAAGACTGACAAAGAATTGAGGCATTTAAATTGTGGTGTTGGCTAAGAACACTGAAGTATTGTGGAGTGCCAAAGAACAAACACATCTGTTTTGGAAGAAGTACAAGCAGAATGCTTCTTAAAGGCAAGAATGATGAGACATAGTCTCACCATTAGGACATGTTATCAGGAGAGATCAGTTCCAGGGAAAGGACATCACGCTTGGTAAAGTGGAGGGTTGGTGAAAAAGAGGAAGTCGCTCAATGGGATGGATTGGCACAATGGCTACAAAATGAGGCTCAAACAAGAGCAACTGTGAGATGGCACCGGGTGGGGCGATGATTTGTTCTATTGTACATCAGATTGCTAGGAGTTGGAGCAGACTAGATAACCTCTAACAACACAAACAACATAATTGTAATATTCGTATAATAACCAATATAAATCTATACACAATGATGAAATTGAAGGGGATCACTACATAAAGAAATCTGTGTAGTTGAATAGGCTTTAACTGTAAAAGTTTCTTGAAATACTTGCATCCTGAGCTGTGTTAGAAGGACAAGAAAGAAAGGGACTGCCTGAACACATAGGATCAAACACTTGAGACAAAGGATAACTGACAATAGATGGATGGTAGGGCAGGCCACAAATCTCCATCACATTTGCTAACTGAGGCATAACTTAAGTACAACAGTACTAAGTGAATGCCTCGAGTCATTTAGTTCTTAAAAGTAAGACTAATTTGACCTAGGACACAGTTCCCAATAGTTCTCTTAAAAGGAGTTTTTGCTGCTTCACACAAAGAATATAACAGACTATTGATTTTTGTAAGCTTTGCAATTTCTATTTTTTCTGTCTACCATCTCTTTCATGCCCTGGTTTAGAACTTATCTCACCTGCTGGGCATGCTGCTGGTGGAAACATTTAATTTGAACTTCAGCCATTTTCCATCTGGGTCTCAAAAAAGAAAAGGGTGTTTTTGATCTTTGTTCATTTCTTTCCTGAGAAAAAAATGTTAACACATTGCATTACAAAAATTAACTTAATGCATATTATGATGAGATAACAAAACAGATTCCAATGAGGTAGCTGCCCTGCTGCTAGAATAATAAGCTGTGTGGTCTGTGTGCACAAGTAGACCCCTTTGGAAATGAGCCTGTTGGACTTGCAGAACTTCAGAAAGAAAAAATAAGACAATTTTTTTTTTTAAGCTAAAGCAGCCTTTAGTTGGAAAAGATCAGTTAATAACACTTATTATAGAGCTAGATATAATGTGGACAGGCCGTCAAGGGAAGTCAGAAAATAGACTTCAATGCTGATCTAATCTCTGAGATGGGATGGGTGGGAGGATTGAGGATTGAGGAAATCACTCATTCACGGGTCATTTGGATTACCAGGTTAAAACTTTTGCACACAAAAGAAAATGGACTGGGGAATATATTTTCCAGAAGTACAAGAGTTTAATGCATTTGTTATATTCTATAAAGATCCTTCTCTGTTAAGAAAGAAAACATGGTTTATTTATTGTGGGCGTCAAGCCTCCACAACCAAATGGGTCTAAGAGCGGTTGTGTCACTGAAGAGTCAATTCAAGGACCAACAGAAGACATGCAAAGACTTACCTCTTCCATGGTAACCAGAGTGAGAGAGGAATATATTCTCTCACAAGTTTATATAATATCTGGCATGCAAGCCATGTAAGCACGTATGTAACAGGAAGGAGTTGTATAGAGGCATACAGTAACAGGAGGAGGACTAGCTAGAGATATACACACAATAGGAGGGGGAAGTACTAGAGACATGCATGTGACAGGAAGGCATATACATAACAAGAGAGGCGGGTTCTACAGTTAAGATGGGGTCTTAACTTTGGTCTGGTCTGAGCTGGCTTGACCTTAGGTGTCCCTGAGCTCTTCTCCTGGGGAACAATCTATGATCCTTAACAGAAGGAAGTGGACCCTGCTTAGAGCAGGACAGACAATAGGGTCTGGTTGCTATCAATGGCAGATAACTCTCAGGCAGATAGCCTTCAAGCATATATAATAGCAACTGTGTGTTTGCAAGCAACATCTTAAAAATGGCATTATTGGGGGGGGTGCATTGTGAGGAACAACTTTTACTTAGGAGACTATGACTGGGATGCATCCTCACCCCACCAATGTGAAGCCTCCTTCCACGAGCCTCCTAGCCTCCTAGGTTTCCTATATATGAGCAAAGAGGATTTGCCTGCATTCACTCTCTTCCCGGTTCTCAGTCTCCCACATTTCTGAGGGCTCCCCTTATAAGTTATCATACATTAGGTGGCTATAAACCATAGGAACTATGACTTCGCAATCCTGAAATCCAGAGTTGTAAGTCAAGGTTTAACAAGGTGGATTCCTTTAGGACCCTGAGGGGGAAATGATATTTTCAGTGTCCCCATGTGACTATAAAAGTTGGACAATGAATAAAGAAGGCCAAAACATAATTGTTTCACTTGAATTATGGTGTTGGCAAAGAATACTGATGGTACTGTGGACTGCCAGAGGAAGGAAGAACTCTGTCTTGAAAGAAGTACAGTCAGAATGCTTCTTAGAAGCAAGGGTTGCAAGATTTTGTCCCATATACTTACAACAGAGTAATAGGAGAGGCCAGTCCCTGAAAATGGAGCATTATGGATAATAAAGCAGAGGTTCAGAGAAATATGATAAAGATTCTCGGGGAGAAGGATTGACATAGTGATTGCAACAAGTTCAAACAACAATGATTGTGAGACTAGCACAGAAGAGAGCAGTGTTTTGTTCTGTTTCCTATAAGGTGACTATGCATGAGGGCTGACCCTTGGCACCTAACAATAGCAACAAGGTCCCTCGCTGTTGGCAAAAGTAGTGGAGAGGGATGAAGTATTGCTTGAGGCATGAAGGACTTGAGGAAGACAAAGACATTTGTCAACATCTAGCAAGAGAAAAAAATGGTGTCAATACTTGGGATAAGTAGTTATTTTTTAGGAAGTCATCTTGAAGAAGTAATTATAATGGATAAAGATACATATCCAAACATTTCCACAGATTTAGATATAATAAAAAGCTACACACACCTGTTCTGCATCAAATGATGACCCCGCTCAAAATATTTGCTAGAATCATAACCCTTATCACTGTGGATGTAAACATTTTGGAAATAGGATTTCTTCTAATATGTTAATAAAAGCATGGCCTTTCCCCTGGAGTCACTTTTGACTCATGGTAACCATGCAAAGAAGCCTCACTGCCATCTAATGGGTTCTGCCTCATCGGCCCCTGGGGTTCCTGAGACTGCAACTCTCTGAGAGTGGAAAGCCTAGTCTCTTAAATACCGTAAGATCCAGCCATCTTTCTACTGGGTATATACTCCCGAAGGAGAGACTTAACACAGACAGACATATGCTCTCCCATGTTCATCACACAACAGTGCACAAGAACATGAAGCTGGAAACATCTTAAATGTTCACCATCAGCAGAATGGATAGAGAAAGTCGGGTACATTCACACAATGGAATACTATGCATCGCTAAAAAGCTTATGAAAGTATGACGCATATCTCGTGACGTGTGTGGACCCAGAAGTTACTCCATCACAAAAGAACACATATGTGAAAAATATTGTCTTCAAACAAATATCCAATCATTACAAATTTAAACACCAAGACAAAGGCAGGCATCTGTTCCCAGGTGTTAGGTATCTTTGAATCTTGTCTCCCAAGCAATGAAGTGTTGTGCCAGCCTGTGATCCATCCATTGCCCCTTTATTTACAGCCCCCTTTTTAATTCATCTTAATAACTTCTTAGACAGAGGATGCCTCACCTAAACTGGGGTCAGTTTCTCATATTTCAGAACAAAGGAGAAGACAAACAAGCATCTTTCTCTCACAGAGCAGCTGGTAATCAAGTACTTTAACCACTACACCACCAGACGCTATATAACAAACATATGTGTAAATATACTTGTGTATATGTATCTATATGTTGTAATTAGGTACCAACAAACCAGCAGAACCATACATGGCTAGGTCATGCATCATCCTCAGAATCAGTTATTTTTGAGGCCCTGTTGCAACTACTTGTGTCAATCCATCTGCTATAGGATCTTGCTGTTGTTAGATTAGAAGTCTTGAAACATCCTTCCTTCTAAGGGCACTGTGACTGTCCTTCTTCCAAGACTGTTCTTCTGGCAGTCCATGATGTTCTCAATATTTTCCACCATCACCATAATTCAAATCCATCAATTCCCCCCTGCTATTTTAAAAATGTATTATATAGCTTTCACATGTATATGAGGTGATTGAAAATACTGTGACGTAAGGGAAGCCCACCTTGGTCCTCAAAGTGATAACTTTGCTCTTTAACACATTAAAGCAGTCTTGTGCAGCAGATGTATCCAATGCAATAATTCTTTTGACTTCATTGTCACTTCCATTTGTGCTGATTGTGGAGCCCAGTAAAATAAAATCTTTGGCTACTACAATCTTTTTTCCCATTTATTATGATTTGTTTATTGGCACAATTGAGGGGGTTTGTTTTCTTTATGTTGAATTTTAATCTGAGTTTTCTAGAGAAGCAAAACAAGTGATTCCCTTGTGTATGTGTGTATATAGAAAGTGACATATCAAAGAATGGCTCCCACAGTAGTAGAAGTGGGTGAATTCAGTCTCATTTGAGCCCACTGGTCAGAGTAAGCTGTAGGCAAGAGGATGAAGTGGAAGACCAGAGGCTGGTGAATACTGAGGGGAATGAATCTCTGATGGGCTTGTGAATCCAAAGTTGGCATCTGTTGGTGGCTCCTGGGATTGGCAGGCAATATAACAGGAGAGCAATGGACCAGATGCAAGATCTACATCTAAAAGTAGAAATTAGCTAGCTTCTGCACACTGTCAGTCTATAATAAGATCAGCGAACACACCAAAGGAAACCTACCTCAAGTCTATCAAGAACAAGATCAGATTACCTGCTTGGCTGCTTCATAGAAGATCCCATCATGGAGTTAGATTTTATCATGAGAGAGTCCTAATCCACTCAATTTGATATAAACCTATCCATCACAGTCCACCCCTAACTATCCCAGTCAACTTGGCATTTATACACATCTCCTTAAACCACACACAGTATCAAAACAAAGTCAACAATAAAGTCATATCTGGCCTAACATGATTGATTCACTTAATAATCTTACAACCCAAAACACACTAACCCCATTTATGCTGCACATTTTATAAATGAACAAAACAAAAATATTTGATATATAAACACAAAAGGAAATATTTATAACAATTACAGACCATTTTTCTGTAGCTGGTCACATGGTTACAGCTGGTATTTAAGAAAACTTTCTTCCATTTTTCCATTACATAGTCCCATGCACCTCAGCGGGCCATGGTTCTGCCTAGTGGGGTGACCCAAAGCTTCATTCCTGAGGAGTCTAAGCTATTAGTCCTCATGTCAGAATTGGGTTATTGAAACTTAATATTCGCTCTAATCACAGAACATAGTAATTCTAAGAGAAGACCTGAGAAATATCCTAAGTTCCACATATATTCTTCTTCTTTACCTCTATTATGCAATGCTAGTCTAATTTCCTCTGGGTAATCAGGATCAATCACATCACTCAATACAGTAACACCCTTCTTTTCCCGTTGATCCAGAAGAATCTAAAATGGCCAGGAAGCATTTAAAAATCAGTTCAACGGAATCAGTGCTGTGTCTGAGGTGGGAGTTTCCATCTCTTGGGGACTCAGACCTCCAGACCTGAGGAGCATACGGTTGTAGGGACAGGATGTAAAAATATTGCAAGTGGCTTAGTAGGAGTAACAGTGTGAGGTGCCACTCCCACTTCTACCCTTGGGTCTGCTGTGAATCCTGGCTACTGGGAAACAGCACCATATATTGGACAGTGCTTTAGGGAATATACAGCCTCCTGGAGAACGCTGCCCCAACTCTGCAAGATGGTTTCGCCTAAATGGCACCATAATTGTGTCCTTAGTAGATGTCCATTCAATCTTTATATCAACCCTGCTGCCCATGTGCTGTGGAGTGATTCCCTTAATCTGAGGCAATGTATGTAGGGTAATATTTCTGTGGGTAAGACATCTTGTAAGTTCAAAAAAATGGTAGCTTTGGCAGAAAAATTGCACGCAGGGAAGGTGAACCAATATCCAGAGTAAGTGTTTATTCCAGTAGGAACTACTGCCCTTTCTATGATGGAAGTGATCCTATGAAACCCACCTGCTACCAGCTTGCTGAGGATCTTTGAGAGGAGCGGTTGGTCTCTGTGCTGGCAAATTGAGCACTTGGCAGTGGCAGTAGCCAGTCAGCCTTGGCAAGTGTCAGTTCATGTTACTTTCATGGAGCTATAACCTCCATCATTAGCACCATGACCACTTTCTTTGTTCATGTGCCCTTTGGGCAGTGACAGAAGTGGCTGGGGAAAGAGGATGACTTGTTTCAATAGAACATGTGATCTTATCCACACAATTGTTAAACTCCTCCTCAGAAGAAGTAACTCTTTGGCAAATATTCATATGAGAGAAAAATACATTCGCTATTTTTTTGCCTATTCAGGGAAGTCTATCTACATACATTTCCCCCATACTTCCTTCCCACCAATTTTCCTGTCATGTTCCTCCAAGTTCCTGACCATCGGCCAGATCATTGGTTACCATCCATGAATCAATATAGAGTTACACGTTTGACCATTTCTCTCTCAAAACAAACTGAATGACAAGGCATACCACTAAAAGCTCTGCCCATTGGGAGAATTTCCTGTCACCATTGTCCTTTAGGAAGGCCCCAGAAAAAAGCGGTAGTGTAGTTGCTGTCCATCTTTGAGTAGAATCACTATCTTGAATCTTTCAAGTTCTTGAGGGTGCCACTAATGTATGCCATCCCTCTGGGAAGGTGATATTGCTTTGGGGGCACTATTTTCCTGGACTCAAGTGGTTCTTATGACTTCTCTTTGGCTTTCCTACTGTAATAGCCCTTATTCTACATTTCAGGGATCCAATATGATGGGGTTTCACAAGCACAATTTTCCTTAAGATCATCACAACAATGGTTGAGCAATACATTGACAAGGAACTTCCAGAAGTTCAGGTTGGATTCAGAAGGGAACATGGAACAAGGGATGTCATTGCTGATGTAGAGGGATCTTAGTTCAACGCAGAGAATGCTGGGTAAATATTTACTTGTGTTTCATTGACTATGCAAAGGCATTAGACTATGTGGACCACAATAAACTGTGGATCACCTTGAGAAGATTGGGAATTCCAGAAAACTTCTTTGTGCTCATTCAGAACTTATACCATGAATCAAGAGGCAGTGGTACAAACAGAACAAAGGAATACTGTGTCATTTAAAATCAGGAAAGGTGTGTATCACCAGGAGGTGATGTATCAGGTAAGTATATCCTGTCACCACACTTTTGTAATCCACATGCTGAGCAAATCATCAGAGAAGCTGGATTCTTTGAAGAAGAATGTGACATCAGGATTGGAGGAAGGCTTATTAACAACCTGCAATATGTAGATAGCAATGTAGATAGCACAACATTACTTGCTGAAAGTGAAGAGGACTTGAAGTACTTCTGATAATGATCAAGGACTTCAGCCTTCTGTATGCATTACAACTCATTGCCAAGAAGCCCGAACTCCTCACAATGAACCAACAGGTAACATCTTGAAAAGAAGAGCAAAGGTTGAAGTTGTCAAGCATTTTGTCTTGGTTGGATCCACAATCAAGGCTCATGAAATAGCAGTCAAAATATCAAAAGACGTATTGCATTAGGTAAATCTGTTGTTTAAAACCTCTTCAGAGTATTGAAGAGCAAGGATGTTACTTTGAGGATTTAGGTGCACCTGCCCTAAGCTGTGGAATTTTCCATTGCGTCATATGCCTATGAGAGTTGGACATTGAATAAGGAAGACTGTAGAAGAGACAATGCATTTAAATTGTGGGCCTGGAGAAGAATATTGAAAGTATCATTGTCTGCTAAAAGGACCAACCGATCTGTATTGGTAAGGCCAAAGTGTTCCTTAGAGACAAGGATGACAAGGTATCGTCTTACATACTTTAGCCATGTGGTCCAGAGAGACCAGTCCTGGAAGAAGGAGATCACGTTTGGTAAAGTGGATGCGCAGCAGAAGAGAGAAAGGCCCTTGATGAGATGGACTGATACAGAGGCCGCATCAATGGGCTCAGGCATAGAAGCAGTTGTGAGGATGGCACTGGACGGTGCCGTGTTTCTTTCTGTTTCACACAGAGTCCCTATGGGCACGAGCCCACTGGAAGGCACCTCAAAACAACCACAGTATGGGTTTCTGCCAGTTGCTGAGTATGTCTACTTTAATAATGCATATTAGAACTGGGAAAATTACTACAGGGAGTCGTCAGGACCCACTGGACCCACTGTAAGCCAAACTTGAGCTAAGACTCCCTGTGCTCCCACTCTGACTGGTGGGCCTTCAAAACATTTTGGGTTTAACAGCATTAGTGCCAATTCAGAGTGAATTCCCAGTAATCCCTCCAAAATCTGGCTATTTCCTTTTCCTCAATGAACCATCATTCTTGTAAAAGGAAACCAATTCCTTGGAGGACATTTTGGGGAAAGGCTAGCAGTTTGAACCTTTGGTGCTGTGTTAGGATCCTTCCTCAAAGAAACATGTCCTACCTTTCATCCAAGGGGTTGTTCATTGAGTGGGAGTGTAAGACTGAAGACTCATGTCTGAGAATTAATTGAGAGGTTGTGACTCTATTCTGGTGATCTGAGTTAGATTGCCAGTTACAAGATCTAGAATTCTTCTGCTTACCTAGATCAAGTAAATATTTAATTCAGCTACCCTTTTTCAAAAAAAATAATTTTTTTAATCATTTTATTGGGTGCTCATACAACTCTTATCACAATCCATACACACATCCATTGTGTCAAGCACATTTGTACATTTGTTGCCATCATCGTTCTCAAAACACTTGCTTTCTACTTGACCCCTTGGTATCAGCTCCTCATTATTTACCCTGCCTCTACGCCATGCCCTCCCTAATGAACCCTTGATAATTCATAAATTATTATTATTTTGTCATAACTTACACTCTCTGACGTCTCCCTTCACCTACTTTTCTGCTGTCTATCCCCAGGGAGGAGGTTATATGCAGATCCTTGTAATTGGTTCCCCCTTTCAATCCCACCTTCCCTCCACCCTCCCAGTATCACCACTCTCATCACTGGTCCTGAAGGGATATCTGTCCTGGATTCCCTGTGTTTCCAGTTCCTATCTGTACCAGTATACATCTCTGGTCCAGCCAGACTTGTAAGGTAAACTTGGGATCATGATAGTGGGGGGGAGGAAGCATTCAGGAACTAGAGGAAAGTTGTATGTTTCATCATTGCTACATTGCACCCTGGCTCATCTCCTCCCCACGACCCTTCTGTAAAGCGATGTCCAGTTGCCTACAGATGGGCTTTGGGACCCCAATCTGTACTCCCCCTCATTATCAATGATATGATTGTTTATTTTTTGATGACCTACACCTGATCCCTTCAACACCTCGTGATCACACAGTGTATGATATAACAAAATAATAATAAAAATAAGGTAAGTTTGTGTTAATATCATTTTCCCAGATAATTATTCTGAGTTGGTCTCAGAAGTCTGCATTATAGAACATATCTGGTTTAGATGGTTTACTGAGATTGTGGCTAATTTTACTGCTCCCCAAGACTGAGAGTTGAGGGAGCACTCAACCATATGTATAACTCATAATTTCCCGTCATTTTACCTTATTGAGTTTTTATATTAAATTTAACTTTCAGTTTCAAGAAGGATTTGTCTTCAAGAAGGAATCGCTAAACTTCAGATTTATAACTACAGTATAATCCTAAAGCAGTAAATATTTAGGTAAAAAATTTAAAGCAAGATTTCTTACATAGTCTTGCACTGTGATTTGTCTTTTCAAATCTGTTATTGGACACAATTAATTGATTATTGGACACAATAATTAATTGATGATTGGACACAACATGTTCAGATTATGGTTCCTTTCTGTGAACTGACAGATATAGTCACATGAAGGATCTCTGGTCATCCTTCTACCCGCTCAGTCCTTCCAAATTGTGTTCTTTATTTAAGGCTATAATTTCACCTAATAGTTATAAATAATATGTTTGTAGAATTATTCCGAATATATGCAGAAATTCTCCTACATGAACATGTTAGTGCCTTAGAATTCTAAATATGTTTAACAATTTTCTCCTAGAACTCGAAAGAAGCTCTTTTAGGAAGCCACACACAAGACTCTCTTGCAAAGAATGCAGAAGAAACACTGAAAAGATCAAAGCCCATCTGAGCAAAAGAGAGTCACCAGACTACGTGGTAAACACTCAAGCTCCACTGGAAAATGGGGTCTTCTTGGCTATCTAGTGGGAAAGCGGAGATTTGAAGAACATGCTAAATTATAAAGAGAATAGATATTCTCTTCACAGAGGAGTGTGAACTGAATCAATTCTGAGGATGTGCACGTGACCATATGAAAACACCCTCAAGGCAAAACCCCACAAAGAAAGTTGAGTGTTGAAAAGTAGAGTCTAAATTAAAACTCAGTCAAGCTTTGAGAACACTCTCCATGTTGGTGAGAAGGTGATTTATAAAATAGGACTGGAGAATATGTGCATATATAGGATGGGGGAAAAATAGGATTTCACAGAGTAATTTTTGAACACTTCCAAGCCTGCTTATGTGCATATTTCTGGTCTCAACAGTGTTTCAGTGGTAGGCATATCAGGGGCGGTCTTCCCAGAGTTCACAAACTATGTTTTTATGGTTTCCCATTTTTATAGCAGATATTACCTAATTAGGGGAAGAGATTTTATAGCAGGTTTTATTTTACCATAAAAGTCAAAGCACTTTCAGGAAATGAAGGTAGCATTTTCCGAAGGTATTTAGCTAAATGAGAAAAAAATATTTTAAATGACAAGTGACAAAATCCTCCCTGTTCTTGTGAATAATTGGAGAAAGGAAATAACGGAATAATTTTTGCCTAAAACACACAGATTCTATTAATGTAGATTAAATCTGTAGCATTGGAAATTATAAAACTCTTCAATGAACATGATACAAGTCAATTTGTATGAAGTTGGCAGATCGAAATGTAATTATTTTTTAAATATTGAATGCCTACTATGTGCCAGCAATTGTGTTGGCTCTACTGATTTCCCTCCTCACTTCTGAAACCATTAAGAAATAAAACAACAAAGGAAAGACTGACGGAGAGCCAATTTTCAGTTTAACTACTAATAAAGCTAATTTGGGGAACGCAGTCCTACTGCTCGATGTACTCATAAGGTACTCAGTGACTAATCCCCCAGAAATAGACAGCCTATTCTTTCTTCCTATTTTAATTTTTAATTTGCCATTGGATAAGGAAGTTACAAACACTGTGGACTGCATAAGAACAACAACAACAACAACAACAAAATCCGACTTAGAAGAGCTACAGCCAGAATGCGCCTGAGAAGGAAGGACAGTGAAACTTCTTCTCACAGCTAGAAGTACAGAAGATAATATCTATATGGTGACAAGAAAGCCCAGTTAACACAACTATCATCCAAACTTATGCACCAACCACTAAAGCTAATGATGAAAAAGTTGAGAAATGTTACCAACTTCTTCAGTCTGGAATTAATCAAACATGAAGTCAAGATGCATTATTAATTAATAGTGATTAGAATGCAAAACATGGAAACAGGAAAGAACATGAATTGGAAAATATGGTCTTGGTAATAAAAACGAAGCTGGAGATTTCATTATAGAATTTTGTTGGACTCTGATTTCTTCATTGAAAAAACATTTATTCAACAATATCAACTATATGCCTCACCAGATGGACTACAGAGAAATTGAATTGACTATGGCCTATTGGAAGAAATAATAGGGAAATTCAATATTACTAGAAAAAATAAGGTCAGGGTATGACCATGGAGCAGCCCATCAATTGCTCATATGTAAGTTCAGGTTGAAGTTGAAGAAAATGAAATCAAATCCATGAGAGTCAAAATTCAGCCTTGAGTATACCCCACCTAATTGTAGAGTGCATGTAAAGAATAGATTTGATACACTGAACACTAAGGACAGAAGATTTGATGAGCTGTTGAAATACTACTAAGAATATAATACATTAAGAAAACAAAATGTTCTAATAAAGAGAGGAAAGAGAAAAGTAGATGTTAGAAGAGACTCTGAAACTTGCACTTGAACACAGAATAGCTAAAGCAAATGGTAGAAATGATGAAGTAAAAAAGCTGACAAAACATGTTAAAGAACAGCTAGAGAAGATGTAAAATTAGAAAGCCAAATTGGAAGAACACTCTCATATGTTAAGATAAAAAAAACTGAAAAAATAGTTGGAGCCATGACTTGCAATAGTGAAAGATTGATTGGGAAAAATATTGAATGATCCATGCAGCATCAAAAGATGACTGAAAGAATGTACAGAATCACTACTGCTGTAAATGGCAACAGAGGTGGACATATCTGACATCCTCTGGCTTCCCTATTCCATGAGATAAGAGTCAGTATACCGTCATGCTCCATTTTATTTCCTCTATTCTTACGTCAACAATTACTCCCATTCCACTCCACATCTATGGTGGGTTTCATAATTCATTGCAATGGCCATAGAGAACTCATAGGCAATATTCACAATTAAGGAAATTATTAGGGAAATCAATAGGTTATACAAGTCAGGATCAGCAAACAGTAAGGATACAATTATTGGTCTCAGTCAGCAGCCAATTTCCTTTTTCTGGTTCTCAGCCTCTCAACCACAAAGTAGCCAAGTCTGTCTCCAGTTCTGAGTATCTTAGTCATGTGCTCCCTTGGCCTTTGCCTCCAAGGACCAAGAAGACTGTGCCTAGCATTCTGTGCCACAGTTTCATAATTGTGGGTCAGATAAGAAGATAAGCCATAGTCTGCACTGCTCCTCTGAGTCCCCATCCCGTAGCCTGTGGGGCCTCTCTAGGCTGCGTAGCCTCCACCACTGCAGAGATCTTGAATGTGCTCTTCCAAGACTTCAGGTTTCTCTTCTCTCCCTCTACAAAGATGTCCCATCTGTGTAGCAGGAATGTGTGTTTGGGGTGGGGGTACTAATGAAAACTGAACAATAGCTTCTATTTGTGGTACACACTCCCAATTGCATCGTCCCATCTAATGATTTGATGGGAGTTACAGACATTGGGTTAAAAAGCCATATTAGGAAATTTAACTCCATCCCGACTACACCAAAAAGATCTGGGCAGTATTCAATAATTTTAAGAGGCACATATGTTCAAATTCTAATCATATTAAAGGAAGAAGCCCAAACTGAAATGAAGGCAATAGGGAAAAATCAGGTACCAGGAATTGATGGAACGTAACCTGCTGTGTTTCAACAAGCTGGTACAGACAGCACTGGAAACACTAGTCTATGCCAAGAAAACTGGAAGACAGCTATCTGGCCCACTACTTGGAAGAGATGTGTGTCTATTCTACAGAAAAGTCACTCAACAGAAATGGGGGAAGTATCAAACACTATGATGCACGTTACATGCAAGCAAAATTTTGCTGAAGGAAATTCAACAATGGTTGCAGCAGTACATGGACAGTGAACTCCAGGAACTCTACCTGGAATAAGTGGAGAACAGAGTACAAGGGACGTCATTGCTGACATCAGGTAGATTTTTTTGAGGGTAGCAAGGGCTTTCCTATCAGAATTCCAGTAAGAAACCCTATTCTATCCACCTACTTGTTGTTCTTAGGTGCCAGCGAATAAGTTCCATTTCATAGTAACCAAATGAACAGCAGAGTGAACCACTGCCTGCCCCTACCCCATTCTTTCAATTGTCCTCATATTTGAGACCATTGTTGCAGCTCCTGTGTCAATCTATTGATCTGTCTTGTCAATGGCCTTTTCTCTTTTTCACTGACCCTCTACTTACAGCTCTGGTTTTGCCTGGTCAGACTTCTTTCGTGTCTGAAAAGGAATAGATATTGAAAAGAATCTGAGTCCCCCAAGAATGCCCACACTGCCATTTTGATGTGGCATAAATACAAGAGCACAGAATTCTTCAGGGGAAGGAAAGAGACAGGGAAACCATATCTTCAGAAATGTGTAGGCCTAAATGGAGGTTATGTAAAGAAACAATAACTTCACATATCTATCATTTTGTTTAATAGAAACATTTATGCTTTTGTAGCAATACCTTTTGAGTTAGCTTATCTCTGCCTTCCAAATTCCCATTATTTCTGATACCAGTAATCTCACATTACTCTCTTTACTAAGATTGATAATTCATTGCAACGTCCACAAAATTCATTGAATCACCATACTTGGGAGAATAGTTTTAACATTTTGATGACCAGGTATTTTAAGCCAAAACTATCCTGTGAAGTTGAATCAAAAAGCCCCTATATTTCTTTCAGGCATACAAACTGTATACATTAAAGTAAGTGCACACATGTTAAAGAGTAATGTATGTTTGGTCATGAAAACACCAGTATAACTCGAGGTCAGTAAGTTAACATAACAAAAAATGATACAAACAAATAAATGCCAAGAATGAGGTTCATAAGGGATCTCAACACAAGCCCTCATGGTCTGGTTCCCTGAGAACAGATGCTCACTTTAAAATGTTGCATGAAAACTCTCTCAGATGGACATCCCACCTGCCAGTGCAATTCCCGGACAACTCCTCTCGCAGTCAGGACAGCTCTGCTCTGTGCTCAGCTGACCGTCTTAGTTCTGCTCAAATCTGTTGGTTGTCTCCACCATTTTTGACACCATCATGGCCAAACTACAGCTCGAAATGCATACAGCACTGTTACCTCAGTCTGGCAAGATTCAGGACAGGGCTTCTACGACACAGACGTACTATTCTTTCAGTTATCAGCCAAAGAGCTTCTCAGACCTCTTGTCCATTTACCTAAGCCATTCTTCCTGCTCCTTGGTCAATTACTAGGTAGAAGACAAGGGTTAAGTAGATAAGATCCTCTCAACCAATCTTCAATTACCCAAGAAATGTCAATCAACTCACACCTGGTCAGTTAAAGGCCAGCCCTAGTAACCACTGATGTATTTTGTCCTGACTACATTGACCAGATTCCACACACAGTGGGATCTTCTGATATCTGTATGTGGAATGGCCTGAATCAAATGGACTTCAGTCTTCCTCCTTCCTTCGTCTTCCTTCACAGTCTAGAGTTTTCTGTGTATAGTCTTTCATCTTGCTGGTGACATTTCTTCCTCAACACTGATCAATAGATGTGTTTCCTTCACTCTTTTTCCCTCATGAATCATTCTCTGCACAGGACCCTGTCACCTATGAAAAAGGGGGCAAATAATTTCCTATAATTCAGTAAGAACAAGAAAATGAGTTAAAATGCGGTAAAGAAAGCTGATGGTGTCTGACTATCAAAAGATATAGCATCTGGGGTCTTAAAGGCTTGCAGGTAATCAAGCAGCCATCTAGCTCAGAAGCATCGAAGCCCACATGGAAGAAGCACACCAGCCTGTGTGACCACGAGGTGTAGAAGGGACCAGGTATCAGGCATCAAAGAACAAAAAATCCTATAGTGTGTGCCCACCTTCCGGATATGATCACTGAAGACAACTGTGTGCATTAGCAAATGTGGTGAAGAAAGCTGATGGTGCCCAGCTGGCAAAAGATATACTGTCTGGGGTTTTAAAGCAGCCATGTAGCTCAGAAGCAACAAAGCCCACATGGAAGAAGAACACCAGCCTGTGTGACCACGAGGTGTCTAGGGGATCAGTTATCAGGCATTTAAGAACAAAAAATAATATCATTGTAAATGAGGGGCAGTGCAGAGTGGAGACCCGAGGCCCATCTGTAGGCAACTGGACCCATACAGAAGGGTCACAGGGAGGAGACAAGCCAGTCAGGGTGCAGAGTAGCAACGATGAAATATACAACTTTCCTCTAGTTCTTAAATGCTTCCTCTCCCTCCCTCTATCATGATCCCAACTCTACCTTACAAATCTGGCTAGACCAGAGGATGTACACTGGTACAGATAGCAACTGGAAACGCAGGGAATCTAGGACAGATGTTCCCTTCAGGACCAGTAGTGAGAGTGGTGATACCTGGAGGGTGGAGGGAGGGTGGGGTAGAAAGAGGGAACCGATTACAAGGATCTACATATAACCTCCTCCCTGGGGGATGGACAACAGAAAATTGGGTGAGGGAGATGGACAGTGTAAAATATGACAAAATAATAACTTATAAATTATCAAGGGTTCATGAGGGAGGGAGAAGCAGGGAAGGAGGGGGGAAAATGAGCTGATATCAGGGCTCAAGTAGAAAGCAAATGTTTTGAGAATGATGATGGCAACAATGTAGAAAGGTGCTTGACACAATGGATGGATGTATGGATTGTAATAATAGTTGTGTAAGCCCCCAATAAAATGATTTTTTTAAGTATATATGAGTGGATTTCATGAAGTCCATGAAAAAACAGAATTGAAAGATAAAGTTATCATGTACGTGTGTGTGTCTACACATATATACTTATCTGTATACTTTCACACATGTGCACATGCACATTCACATATGTATACATGTACAGGTAGCTGCACATCTATGTGTATACCAATACTAGAGTGATGGAGGCTAAATAAAATCCCTGCTTGATTTTGAACTGACTGCCATAAAAAACAACAATAAGATGTCTTGCTTATGCTTACGTTTTCAACTTGGCAAAAATTAATTGCATGCCCGCTGGACAAAATTGATAAGCACTATTATAGATAACTACTCCTTATATTGCTCATAGTTCCTTACACTTTAAGTCCTAACATATGAAGTCTGAAAATAGCGCCTGATGAGAAAATCAAATCCAGGTATGTGGCTACTCCCCAAGAAAGAAGGGGGTAATTGCTGGAGGCGTCCTAAACAACATCACCGAAAGTGCCTGCTCGTTTTCAAATATGGAGCCAGAAAAATCAACCGCATTAGGGACATGGAAACTGTGAATGTTGACGATGCATGAATTGCTTTGTCCTGGAGCTGTTTTCTTTAAGTGTGAAAGTTAAGTCTTTTTTTAAACATATTCATATAGTTCTCTTTATCTTGGAGCTTAATATTTATCCGTGAGGAACTGTTTGGGGCTTTTTTGTTGTGCTGTTCCTTGCTGTACTCACTGCACTATGAGCTCATCAAGACTGCAGCCTGGAAACCCGCCAGGAAGCGCTGCTCTGTCCTATGGGACCCATTATAAGTCAAAACGGATTCTGGAATTTCTAGCACAAAGAGAGTGGAAGGCACATTTCCTTTATCAATCACCTCCCAGAACAAAGGAAGGTAGAGGGCAGAAAAGACATAGTTCCTGATCTATAGATTTTAAGGAGAATGAAAAAGCATGGGCAGATAAGGTAATCTCGCCATAGCCCCAATAATGGAATGGACCCTTGGTTTTAGGCCTGGTGACAAGGATACAGTGTGAGCCCTGGCGCGCATGAGAAACACCTGCAAAGGGAATGTGCTCTTGGTATCTCCAGCCAGTCTCCGAAGGTCTGCCATCCTCAGGCTAAAACTACATTTCCATGCAGTAGATGCCCTCAGACTGGTCAGGCTGCTGTTCACCATGCTCCGTGCTGAAATACAGCTTTATAAATTGACTTTTTGCTTTCAAACCCTTTTCCTATCTCTTGTATGGATCCTTTCTTAAGAAAGAGTGACAAGAACTGAGAGAGGAGGAGCTTGAGACCTGAAGTCCACTCCCAGTAACAGTGCGATTTTTCCTACGCATCTCCTTCCAGGTATCAAAATGCCTTCAAATGTGATCCCTAAAAGCGAGAAGGAAGAGAGATTTTAAAAAAGAAAGAAAATTGTGAATCTTCATGTAGTTTCTGTCACGTATCAGAGTCTCTAGCATTCCTTCCATGGTTTGGAAGGGATTTGGTTCTGGATTTGAAACATTCAAAACTTTTCTGGATTCAAAGTATTCTGCCATGTACTGGTGAGGTGACCTTGGGCAATTCACATAACCTCACTGCCCTGTAGTTTTTTCCTCTGAGAAATGGAAATTAGAACTTACTTTACAGGATGTTGGCAGGATTAGATGCTGGGTGACAAAACTCCTCATAAAATCTTTTGTATTCTTGTATTCTTGTGTCTAATTTTTGTATTCTTGTCTCTAATTTCCACAATCACCCTGTGGGAAGCACTTCGCATTTCAATGAGAAAGAGTTATCAACATGAAAGATCACTTCTAAATTATTAACACTTTGCTTTTTACTGTAACAGAGGCATAAATATGTGGTTATGTTTTAGATTTATTAAAAACAAAGTAAGAGGTGTGACCTAATTTAGAAGTGATCGGGAGTTAGCAAGCATTAGTCTCCAAACATTTATTTGCTTTATCTCATCAAAACCACGCTAAAAGCAAAGCAAAGGGCAGCAACAGGATGAAATAACTTTCTGTTGTCAAGGGAGGCGACAAAATGAGACATTTCACTTAGATAAGGCTCAAGTTCTTTTTGTATGGTGGCCACGACTTAACTTTTCCAGTTTACCCCCCACCGATTAGGACATCTCTCTATTCTTTAGGCAAGCACAGCTACTTGCTCCCTCCCCACACCCACCCCACCCCCGCCCCACTATTTGTGCCTTCTTGACAGATTTTATGCAGCTGAGCCAACCCTAGAAAGGGTTTATTCTACTTCTGACTTATCCTGCTCATGCTTATATAAGTCAGTCAAAATGTAAACATTCCCACAGAATGTTGACGGAGCACCTCAAATAAACACGCACACCCTCTGTCTTCAAAACAGACTTGACCTTGATCCAAACGTCTGTTCTGGAACTTTTTCACTACATTTTTGTGGTCAACAGAAGAAACTGCCACTTAGAGGCCTACCTGTGCCCAATATAGAATTTTGTATATAATTTAAGGATCTGTCTGGCGAATTGCTAAGTCCATTAAGGCGGTAACGATTGAAAACAGGATGTATTGCCTCCGAGGAGACCATGTCTTCTAAAAGAGTGCCCGTCATGATTTCATTTTGCAGGGGAAATGCTTGATGCCTTTCACTTTAATTTGTTATTGTATGTGTTTGCGCCTGGACATTTTAGAAAGAGAGCTAGAAGGAAGACTGTAAACTGAAACTCGCCGGAGCTGTGTGTCCATCCGGGTGGCAGAGTGGGTTACAGATCGGTCTGTGAATAAGTCCGCAGTAGGAACCTCCAGGGTCCCTGTGGGAGAAGGATGGGCCTTTCTGCACGCAGGACCATTTACAGCCCTAGAAAGCCCCGGGGGCAGTTCTACTCTTTCCTGTAGGGTTACTAGGAATCAGAGTTGACCAGATGCCAGCGTGTGTATTTGTGACTGGAGTCTCTCTGAAGGAGTTGCCAGCCAAGCAGGCGATAACAAAAGGAGGAACTTTCTTGTGTCCCACATGGCTCCGTGGGTTTGGATACAGAGATAGCGTGCGGGTGTCCCTATCCAGGAGCATTTTATAAGGAAGGGGAGTGGCTTCATGGAGTTGTCTGTGGTTGGTTGGTGAGCCAGCAAACAGACACAGAGAGTTACACAGGGCTCATGGGGAGGGCTGGTCAGCAGACAGCAAATGGGTTAAAGAAGCTGAATTGGGTGGGGGCCGGGAGGTCGGGATCTTGAAGGTAACTGGGGTTTTTCCAAAGTCCACCAGTTCTTTGTTTTCAGAACTACGCTTCGCCTCTGAAGCAGCCCTTTGTCCCTGCCCCAAAGGGAAGAAAGACTTATAACGAAATGAGAAATCAGTCCAGTTAGACATCTAACATTTGTAGTACTTTAATAGCTTTGGAATTGACCCCACATGTCTCCTAATGTTTTATTATGTGAGACATTTAGAAAAATGCTATTTTGACAAGAAATAAAACATAAATAATCTGAATGCCATTTCATTTATTCTTATTATTGAAATGAAAAGAAAAGAGAAGTCCTTGGTGACATAATTAAGCAGAGACTAAAAATAGTATAATTATTTTGTAAAAGGTGAAAGATTTTCTACGTAAGATGACTTTGGAGTAAGAATTCTATGGCTAAAATCAGAAACGACTTGTGGTTAGGTGCCAGTCAGATTAGTCTTTGACTCAGCACAACCTTATGAAACACGCCCTGTGTTTAAACCTGGCAACTGCTATGTTGGAGACCATTGTTGCAGCCATTGTGTCAATCCGTCTTATTGAGAGTCTTCCTCTTTTCCACTGCCCCTCCACTCTCCAAGCAGGAGGGCCTCGAAGGACTGATCTCTCCTGAGAACGTGTCCAAAATACGCGAGACAAGTCTTGCCATCTGTGCCTCTGGCTGTACTTCTTCCAAGACAGAGCTGTTTGTTCTTGGCAGCCATGGCACTTTGCATATTATCTGCCAACACCAGAATTCAAATGCATGAATGCTTCTCTGATATTCCTTACTCAACATGGAACTTTCACATTTATATGAGGCAACTGTACAAACCATGGCTTGGGTCAAGTGCACTTTAGGACTCAAAGTAACATCCCTGATCTTTTAACACTTTAAATAAGTCTTGGGTAGCATATTTAACAAATGAAATTAATTGGGGGAGGTGGGGGTTAGGAGGTGGTGCTGACCAACCCAGGGACAGGGGAGTAACAAGTGATCCAAAAACAGTGGCAAGGAGGGTTTGAGAGGCCTGGTAGGGATTAAGCAAGAGCAATGTAACCGAGAGAAATCACTGAAACCCAAATGAAGGCTGAGCATGATAGTGGGACAAAAGGAAAGTAAAGGGAAATAGAGAAAAGAACTAGGGGACAAAGGGTATGTATAGAGGCTTTAAGACTGGAATGTACATATGTAAATATATTTATATAAGGGTGTGGGGAAACAGATCTACGTGCATATATTTATAAGTTTAGTATTAAGGCAGCAGATGGACATTAGACCTCCACTCAAGCACTTAGTCATTGCAAGAACACATTGTTCTATTAAATTGGCATTCCAGGATGCACACCTTCCCGACACAATTGCTGAAGAAAAATGTGAACATAAGCAAAGGCGATGAAGAAAGCTGATGGTGCCCGGCTACCAAAATATATAGCGTCTGGGGTTTTAAAGGCTTAAAGGCAAACAAGCGGTCATCTAGCTAAGAAGCATCAAAGCCCACATGGAAGAAGCACACCAGCCTGTCTGACCATGAGGTGTAGAAGGGATCAGTTATCAGACATCAAAGAACTGAAAATCATATCAGTGGGTGCCCGCTTTACTGACATGACCACTGAAGACAAACGTGTGCATAATCAAATATGGTGAAGAGAGCTAATCGTGCCTGGGTATCAAAAGATACAGTGTCTGGGGTCTTAGAGGCTTGAAGATAAACAATTGGCCATCCAGCTGAGAAGCATCAAAGCTCACATGGAAGAAGCACACCAGCTTGACTGACCACAAGGTGCAGAAGGGACCAGTTATCAGACATCAAACAACTAAAAATCAGATCAGTGGGTGCCCACCTTCCTGATACGATCACTGAAGACAAACATGTACATAAGCAAATGTGGTGAAGAAAGCTGATGGTGCCAGGCTATCAAAAGATATAGCGTATGGGGTCTTAGAGGCTTGAAGATAAACAAGCAGCCAACTGGCTCAGAAGCAACAAAGCCCACATGGAAGAAGCACAACAGTATGTGTGACCACGAGCTGTCGAAGGGATCAAGTATCAAGCATCCAAGAACAAAAGAATCATATCATTGTAAAGGTGGGTGAGTACAGAGTGGAGACTCAAAGCCCATCGGTGGGCAACTGGACACCCCCTTACTGAGGGTTGTGGGGAGGAGACGAGCCAATCAGGGTGCAGGGTAGCAATGATGAAACATATAACTTTCCTCTAGTTCTTTAATGCTTCCTCCCCCTCACTACCGTGATCCCAATTCTACCTTACAAATCTGGCTGAACTGGAGGATGTACATTGGTACATACAGCAACTGGAAACACAGGGAATCCAGTATAGATGACTCCTTCAGGACCAGTGGTGAGAGGGGCGATGCCTGGAGGGTGAAGGGAATGTGGGGTAGAAAGGGGGGAACCAATTACAAGAATCTAAGTATTGCCTTCTCCCTGGGGGATGGACAGCAGAAAAGAGGGCAGAGGGAAACATCAGACAAGGTAACTTATGACAAAACTATAATAATTTATGAACTATGAAGGGTTTATGAGGGAGTGGGGAGTGGGGAGGGAGGGGGAAATGAGCAACTGATATTAGGGGCTAGAGTGGGAGGCAAATGTTTTGAGAATGATGAGGGCAACAAATATGAATATGTGCTTGACACAATGGATGTGTGTACGGATTGTGATGAGAATTGTACGAGCCCCCCAAAAAAATTTTTTAAAAAATCTAAGCCAGACAATTCAAGGATTAAAAAATTCCAGTGTTTGTGGATTAAAAAAAAAAAAATCTTTTGATGGTTGCTTCTAGGAACATTGATTGTGGATTCAAGTAAAATGTAATCCGTGACAACTTCACTCTTTTCTCCATATTTCATAATGCTGTTAGTTCAGTTGTGAGGCTTTGAGTTTTTTGTACATTGCGTTATAATCCATACTGAAGGATGAATTTCTTATCTCCATCAGCAAGTACTTCAAGTCCTCCTCACTTTGTTTAAGCATGGTTATGTCATCTGCATATCACATTTGTATATGAAACCATTGTCTCTGGCCCATATTTGAATCACAAAGAGTTAGAGTTTGAAATCATGATTAGTGTAACATAGATACAAATAGTTTCATGTAGAAATATTTCCAGACATGTACATATACACAGAATTATATATTTCCTTGTTATCAGCTGACAGGACATAAAAGCAATGATTTCTCAGGAGAAGAGAATATGCCTATTACTTCATCTTGTCTCTGATACTACGATTTTAAGAGCAAAATACAAAAACAAATTTATTGTCATCGAGTCAATGCCATCACCTACCGCCTCTGTAGGACAGGGTAGAACTGCCCCAATGAGTTTCTGACAATGTAACTCTTTATGGGAGTAGAAAGCTCCATCTTTCTTCCATGGAGCTGCTGGTGGTTTTCTACAAGATGTGCTTAGATCATATTATAATACCAGAGTATGTTATTTTTTTCACAAAAAGAAAAAAACCCCACAACTCGTTGATGCTTCTAAGTCAAAGAGATATAACACTTTGAATGGCCAAAGCTGGAACAATTTTAACTAAGTAAATAAAATAATGTTTGATTGTAAACAAAAGCATAAAATAAAGATCCAAAAGAATTAATAATGTAAATACATGAATAAACAAATATGTTAGAATTCAAAATAATTACATAGATACTCCTACTTTGAGAGGTGGAAATCAACTATCTGATTTCCCTGCCTCCCTCAGCCATCCACAAGGCCTTGAACATGGCCTCCACTGAGTGATTTGCTTCCAAAGAGTTATGCATGTAAAGGAGGAGTGGAGAGACTAGGTTGATCGTGGAGAAGTTTGGCGAACTACTACTTCCAAGTGCTCAGAGTAAACCATATCAATAACAACGCCTGTTGAGAGCAGACACCCTGGATATCATGTAATGAAAATGGCACCCCTGTTGTAGTCTTTTCCCAATGATCACCACTGCAGTCTAAACATGAGAGCAATATCAAACAAAAATTAAAGGGCATTCTACAAAATACTCCAGCAATTCCCCTCAGACCATCAAGTGCATTGAAAATAAGCAAAGTATATGAAACTAACAGTCAAGAGAAGCCTAAAGAGACATGACTTCTAAATGTCATGTGGTGGCCTGGGTAGTTTCCTACAAGAGAAAAAGAATGTTGTGTAAACACACAAAAAATCAAAATAAAGTATGGGCTTTAACTAATCAAAATCTATCAAGGTTTGTTTATAAATTTTAACAAATTAATCATACTAATATAGATTATTATTAGGAGTTATAACCTGTGGGGATGTATTGGAAGTCTCTATACTATCTTCACAACTATTCAATAAATATAAACGTTTTTTGCTACCACAAAGATTTTATTATTTAAAGTAACCATTTAAAGGACCCCAGATATGCATGTAAACATATCATGCAGTGGCTAATATTCATACTTGGGTTCTTTCTACAGATCTCATAAATATATGCATATTGTTTAACCTCAAAGTATTTTGCAATTCTTTCTTGCATTGGCATGAATTAATGACACAGGGGAAACTATCTCTCTCACTCTCTCCTGACTTACCTCTTTTGAAAGCAGGCATCTGGATTAGTAAATCACCCCAAGTGTTCTTTTGCATTCCCAGTTGTTTTTATTACAAAGAAATCCAAAGTATAGCAAAAAAAAAAAAAATGATGGTGTCACCATTTGTTTTGGAGTAGAGGACTTAGAATGGCCACTGTTTATTGTGGAGCCTAACATGTATTAATGCTGCTTGCAATTGTATTGACTATGTGTTATAATGGCTTAATTATCAACAATAGTCAATGGCGAATGGGTAGTGGGAGTTGCTGTACATTTAAGACTGGGTAACTACTTCCACCTATAACATTGTAGCATCTAGCCTATGAGAGTACTTTGAGTTGTTGTTGTTTGTTTCTTTGTTTTCAATCATTTTATTGGGGGTTCATACAATGCTTGTCACAATCCATCCATCCATCCATTGTGTCAAGCACATGTGTACATTTGTTGCCATCATCATTCTCAAAACATTCTTAAAGGCTTGAAGGTAAGCAAGTGGCCATCTAGCACAGAAGCATCAAAGCCCACATAAAAGAAGCACACCAGCCTGTGTGATCACAAAGTGTCAAAGGGGTCAGGTACCTAGCTTCAAGGAACAAAAATCACATCATTGTGCAGAGTGGGGACCCAAAGGCTATTTGTGGGCAACTGGACATCCATCCCTTTACAGAAGGGTTGCGGGGTAGAGATAAACTGGTCAGGGTGCAGTGTAGCTACAATGAAACATACAACTTTCCTCTAGTTCTTAAATGCTTCCTCTCCCCCACTATCATGATCCCAATTCTATCTTACAAATCCAGCTAGACCAGGGGGTGTACATTGGTACAGATAGGAACTGGAAACATAGGGAATCCAGGACAGATGAGTCCCTCAGGACCAGTGGTGAGAGTGTCGATATTGGAGGGTGGAGGGAGAGTGGGGTGAAAAGGGGAACCGATTATAAGGATCTACATATAATCCCCTCCCTGGGGGACGGACAACAGAAAAGTGGGTGAAGGGAGATGTCGGACAGTGTAAAATATGACACAATAATAATAACCTATAAATTATCAAGGGTTCATGAGGGAGGGGGGATTAGGGAGGGAGGGGTAAATATGAGGAACTGATGCTGAGGACTCAAGTAAACATGTTTTAAAATACAAAATTCATTTAAAAATTTTAAGGTCAAGTTATGGATTGAATTAAATCATTGGAATGTCACCATCACATTTGGGAGTCTGACCTTGTTTGGGGAAATAGAATCCTCCTGGCAGATGTTATATAAGACATACCAGAATGGGGTGGCTATTTGTCGTGATTCCTTCTGAGCGAAGCTCTATAAAAAGGGAGAACAGATTTGGAGATCTTATCACACGTGTGAAAGACACCCAATGATGACAGAGGTCGGTTCATCTAGAAGTATCCAAGTAATAGAAAGAAGAGGCCAGGCTACCAGAAGCTGGATGAAACAGGAAAAATCTATCTCTAGAGCCTGCAGGAGAGCACAGTCCCACCAATCCTGTGCATTCAGACTCTAGCCTCCAAAGCTCTAAGAAACGAACTTTCTATTTTCCAAGCACCTAGTTGGCTGGTGTTTTGTTGTAGCAGTCATACAACAGTAAAGAGAAGCACCGCTGTTGAGAAATGCATATGGTTTTGAAACAAAAGTATTTCAGAATCCATGACATCTTTAATTTATGTAGGGAATTTAAAAATGTGTGTTGTTGAGAAAATTCACTAACCAAAGTGTTATGATAGCCAAAGAAAATTATGCTCTAAAAATGTCCACATTTTGATTCCCAGTACTGTACCTGTAAATATGTTACATGGTAGAGGAATTTTGCAAATGTGATTAAGGGTTTTTGTAGTTGTTAATGTCAAGTCCTTTGGGATTCACAGATACCCCACATGTGCTGAGTAGAACAGCCCCAGTCTATTTTTAAGGCTATGATCTTTCAGAAGCATATCGTCAAGCTGTCTTGTGTTTGGCAGGATAAGTGAGACTGAACCACTAATCTTCAGTTAGTAGTGGAGCGTATTCCCATTTAGGACGCACTCAGATTCTATGATTGGGGTATAGATCTTAAAATAAAAAAATTGTCTCAAAGTACCCAAGTGGCCCCAATCTAATCACACAGTCTGGAAAACAGATGAGTAATATAGAAGGTACGTTGGAAATCAGAAATCTGTCGCATGAGCTAGGAGATGTGGATCACCTTTTAAAAACTGACAAACAGAAGGAAAAGGATTCTCCTTAGAGCCACTGGAAAAACTCAGCCCTGCAAACACCTTGGTTCTAATACCATGAGACCTTATTAACATTTGTGAACTGCAGAACTGCAAGATAATAAAGTAGTTCATATCATTATATTTGTCGCGATTTTTATAGCACCAATAGTATACTAATATACAGATTATAACTCAACATATTTTACTATATTGATTTCATTCCTGAGTGTCTAAAGTGAAAGCATTTATCCTACAAAAAAGATAAAGAAAAGTTCAAAAGAGTCCTCTCATTCTTAAGATAGAAGGTGTGAAATTTTTTTCATCCTGGATTCAGCCAGAGACCATGTAATTCCACATAAAGGGCAACTCTCGTCAATGAAAATTTGGTTGGAAGAGTAGTGTATGCACCGGATAGATGATTATTATGGAGAGATGAAGAGCGAATCTACCTTCTGAATACTCAAAAATCATTGTGTTTCATTTCAATATTAAATTAAACCATTATTTTCTATATAGTTATCTTTTAATTGCATCTTTTGGGATACCTCAGCAGGAGAGACATAATTATAAGGTGTGATGTGAGCAATTTTGTTTTTCTTTCTATTTATTCAGTGACTAAGAATGGTTGAAAATTGTCCTCTTATTTTTTGTTAGAGTATTCAGAGATTTAATCTGATCTGAATAAGACTGTAAAAGGGGTTCTGAGCAATTTTGTTGCTCACACAGTGAAAACACAACCCTCATTAAAATGTAATCATCAAGTCCTAGTTTATAAAAGAATGAAAACACAATGTCTTTATTCTCGGTTTGTTCTATAAGAACAAAATAGATATTTGTGGGAGAAAACTTGCATCTTTAAAAATAAATTACCAATGCCTTCTAAATCTAAGAATGGCAGTGTTATAACAACTTTCCCTAAATATATATGAAAATGTTTAAATTGGCAACCCTGAGAATAATTCAGGATGACTTTGAAAACAATATATCAACTTGCCTACATAATATAGACAGATATATAACTCCTTGGGAAAGAAACCTGGTGTCTTCTGGAGCATCACTGACATGGGTAATACAAAATAAACATAGCTCATTTTATTTGCTGAGATTTATCAATAGAGCTCGTTGTTTGCCTACTTCCATTGATGATCTAGGCAGTTATATAGGGCTTATGTCATGATGAAGAAAGATGTCAAACAAACACTAAAGCTTTCTATGTCTGCTGGAAAAATAATGTTGCAGATGATCCCTAAGTTGCTTCAAAGAATAGATGATTTCATATCCATATAACTACATACTTTAACAGATTTAACTTTTTATAGCCAAATAAATATGTTTTTTGATGTGTGGGTATATGCAGGTATGTGCACATGCATTTGCTTAAACTTCCTTTCCCAGAAATTTCTAATGCAATGTACTCACTTACAAAATTTCCAACGTTTATAAGCTTGTTACTCTCCTGAAAACACTATAATAGGTATATGTATGCCCTGTACACTCGTTGCTAATTTGATTTTTCACCAGTTGTTTTTTCTACACTCAATTTATTTGAAGTTTTAAAGTTAAATCTTTAGTTTGATAATATCACTAATAGAAGATCGAGGTTAATACTGATTATATTTAAAAGCACAGTGCATTTGGGTCAGGCTGGTTTCATTATATATATAGTCACATATATATTTACATATATATGATATACATGCGAAACACATTCCCACATTTGTAGAAGTAGGCAAGTTCAGTCCAATTTCAAGCCCGTGGTTCAAATGTTAAGCGGGTGCTTCTGCTGACTCAAAGTTTCAGGGGCTGAATCCACAAAAACACAAAAACTGCAGAAGCAGTTTAATCCAAGGTCTGCAGCTCAGACAGGCCACTGGCTCAATTCCAAACACCTGGAGGTTGCAGACCCAACAGAAAGCAAGCAAGCTTCTCCACAGCATCTACTTACATAGGAATTAGGCCACACCTCTGAGGATACTTTTGAAATTGCATCATCTACTGCTTGGCTGCTCACAGGTGATTTCACAATGGAGTTGATTATAGTATGTTATATCTCATTGTGGGGATTACTAGGACAACTTTCTGAGAATCCTGGCCCAGCCAAGTTGATAGAAAACCTAACTATCAAAGCTAACCTTACCTATCACAGCATTCATTCATGGATGCAAAAGACTGAGAAGGAAACTTCTGGCATTTGGGAATCTTTAGGAGTACAGTAGAACCCCTGGACCTTGATGCTAATCCATTCTAGAATCAATTTTTCCATAAGAAATAACTGAAAACAGATTAATCTATTCTCGACTACCAAGTTTTTACCCTAACCTTGCCTTTTTATACAAAACATTACAAAGAAATTTCAAAGTAAGTAAGTTCAGAGCTAAAGAATATAATTTAAATAAGAAACACAACATTAAAAAAGGTTTTAACAACTACAGTATGGCCCATACCTTGAGATGGATGAGGATCTGGATCTGTGGACAGGATGTGGAGAGGAGGGATGGTGAGAGTCATTGTTTGGAAGGGGAGTCCCCCTCCATAAATCAACTGGTAGCTGCTTTTCAGGAGTGTTTTTGCCCCCTTCTTTGCCTTTTTTCACTAGGACCTGGCTGGCTTTCTCTAAAAAACAAAAACAAAAAAACCCTCTGTTTAATGTGGCCTGATGTTGGTGTTTCTTTAATTATTTTCTAAAAGGGTTTACTAAATTGTCATCAACAATATCGATAACACAGTTAACCAGTTCCTTATCATGATTCTTTTCAAAAAACTCTTCCTTAGGACCCAGGTTTTTTATCTAAAAACAGCACAAAAAGCCACAAAAACGAAGAAAATCACAACAAAATGTTTGGAACACAGCTGCAAAAGGTTTCAACAATGTGTACTCACAGCGCCAACTAATGCAGCGTAATCAAAGCACAAACTGCTTTAATGTTTTGTTCGAGCTCTGTTGCAAAATTTTCTCAACATTTCACGTTGAAATGCGACGATACCGAGTACTGACACGGTTCAGTACCAGGGTTCTCCTGTACATGTTAGTGGGGAAAGCAATAACTCAGAAAAGGAGATAAAAAGCCTTGCACAACATGCAGAGTATAATCAGTGTTACTGAATTGTACATGTAGAAACTATTTGGTGTAGGTTTTCAACAACAACCAAATACATTTGAAAGTCAGCTTGGCCACATAATGGCCGACAAATTAGTTTAAGCAAAACTCAATTGAAGCCCTACAAAAGCTAAAGTTTACAGAGGAACGTGGTTGAAAGAAAAAGACAAGTAACTTCAAGAAATGTGGACATGGTTCAAGTATACTTTTGAAAATTCCTCAGTATATACGAATCACAGCACTATCTAAATGCACTTTTACTTATATCTCCTTTTTTTCCCCTAGAGCTATCTGGTCTTTTCTTCCTAAACTCAGCTACTCCCTAATTCTTTAAGCAAAGTCAAAATGTGTATGGAGTACACATACAGCACGGTGTGCGTATGAAGCGCTGGTGAGAGCCAAGACCCTCAGAGGATTCACCTAGACAAAAGAGCGGGAAATTACACATTTACAGATCAATATGACTTGATGATAATGTCTAGGTATGATAAGTGCTATGAAGAAAAAGAATGCAATCTAAGGAATGAGACTAGACTCCCAGTATACCCAATAAAGTACTTTTTTTTCAACAAGCCAAGTGATAGTAGGGACCAAGCAAACCTAAGGTCAACAGACATCTGCCATCATTTGGGAGTATATCAGAGAAATCTATTCAAAGACTTTTTATCCTGCATGGGTAACTCGTCTAAAAAATAGCAAGCAGGAGTCAGTGAGGTGAATTGCTAGTCACCTTGTTTGAGTCTAGGAGAGATGAAGAAATCTGTGTTTCTAGTTACTGGATGCTGCGGACAGTTAGACTCTCAACCAGTAACCAGTTGACCATCTGAACCCACTCAGTCAGTGCTGCTTTGGAAGAAAGACACGATGTGATTTCAACTTCTGAAATAATATACTTTGAAACCCGCTCAGAACACAGCTGCACTCTAACACAGGAGGCCGTCGTGATTTGTAATGAACTAGATGGCAACTAGGTCTGTGGTAACAGCTGAGTTGTGAGTCGGGTGACTGCTTGGTCGCTAAAGCAAAGTAACTCATTCCAAGGGCCTTGGCCGTCTTACGTGTCTCTATTGTTAGCCTGTGCCGTGGAGGCAGATTTGACTCCTGCTTTCCATAGAAAGCTCTAATTTATGGAATACACCTCAATAATCTAACAAAGAAAATAACTTGGTGGTTTTGTTCTTGTTTGTTTTTCAGAGCCACATTCAGAGAAAGACTGGCAAGAACAGAGTAAATGTCCTCAATAATAAATACTGAAACAATTTGACTTAAGGGGGAAAAAAACTTTTTAAGGCGAATCATGCGTAGCAAACACCTACAACAAGATATTTAGATATTGAAACTATTATCAATTAAATAAAGCAGTAAACTGCAGACAAATATGTTTACTACTGAGATTAAAACTAGTGTTTTAGGAGATCAATTGCAAGAAATATTTCAAAGCACAGAGAGGAAAAAACATTATAGACAAGTGAAATCATTAGGGGCAAAGGAAACAGAAAACTTAATATTCAAAAAAGTGAAGAAGAAAAATATGAACCAGAGTAAATAAAAGAAACAAACAATAGAAAAGTATTTTTCCTGAGCTGAATCTCTGACTCCACAGATTAAATGAGGCACTGCTCTCTGAGCCTCAGGGCAGAAGGATGAGAAGAGTCATACACACCTTAGTGTACCCTATTAGACTCTGAACTCTAAGGGGGAAAAAGCACAAGAAAATATTTCCAGATTCAAGGCAGAGCAAAAAAAAGAAAGAAAAGTCAGAATTCATACGTGCAACCATGCAGGCAGAAGCCAGCAAAAGAGTGACTAAGAACAGCTACCGATAAAAGGTGCAATTGGAAAGTCCTGCACTCAAACGGAGATGTCAAACGTGGGCGGAGGCTGCAGCTGACCTCTGACTGCACAACGTGGAAGGAGAATCCAATTCAGCACCAGCCTGTGTCCATTGCTATAAGGCAGCGATCAGGCATGCCCCTATCCTTTTTCCTCTTTTACCAGTTTTGACACCAACCAGACCTCCCATGGGCCTCACTTCTTTGCAGGTACAGGAACAGTTTCTTCATGAAAATCAACACAAGGCTAGTCGCCACCAGGTGGAGGTTAAATATATCCCAAATGCCCCACCTTCCCGCACTGCTGTATCACACTGTCACTTCTGACATCAACCACGACAGCCTCCCCTTCCATTCCAGGTTCTGCAATTTGCGGCCATGGCCACACTGAACTCACAGTGTCTAGGAAAATGACTCACATCTTGGGGGTGCTGGGACGTTTCAAATGAAAATTCAGATCCCCTTTCGAGGATCTTCTTTATGCCCAAGGCCGGAGAAGCGGGTGAAATCGAGTCCAAGGATGTGTCGATGTGACATTTCTAGTTCACACTGTGGTGATCTCCATCCCAAAGCAAAGTTCCACCTAGATCAGGCCATACATCAAACGTGCAGCAGTGTGGCCCGGCTTACTGTATCAAATATCTTTCTCTTTTGATCTAGTTTGGTCATAGCAACCCTGGCTATCTAGGCTGGTCAATGGACACTAGCTACAAGCTTGGGAGTCTGTATACACCTTCCTACACTTCAGACCAGCCTGCCCCTTCTTACTCTCATTAGGCCTGTCTCTGTCAGGTTTTACCCATAGGCTCATTATCTGAGCAATTCTTCAAACTTCCGACCAGCCAGCCCTTCCTCTTTAGCCCCTGTGAATCAGGTCAAAAGGTGATCATGGAACTTAGCCCAATGTTCCACTGCTGCATTTCTCCGAACTTCCACCTCAGTGCGTGGATCCAGGTGGTTTACATAAGGAGCACAGGGCTGCTGGACACAGACTTTCTACACTGATGCATCCAATGCAAACTGCTTGCTGAAAATTCAAAAGGCTAAACCATCTTTTTTTCCTGTATCTTCCTTCAACTGTAAAGCTCCTGTTTTCTCAGCAGGTCTGGGTGGTTCTTGGATTTCCTTTCTAAGTCCTTTACTCTACCTTGGCCTCAAACAAAAAGCCATTTTCCCCCTCAGGCAATTCATAATTCCCCTTTCAACGTGCCCAATCAAATATAGGTTGAAGACAGTCTTATAAGCCCTTATAATCATGATCAATTTCCTATATTACAATACCAGCTAGAAAAACATTTAGTATCTACAGGAACACATATCCCTTAACTTTTTAATAATATCCCAATTTCGTAAGTTCTTCTAAAAAAACCTATAAAATTAAAAGAATGTTAAATTTTCTGTCTAATTATGTACCTGGGACCCGGGGCCTCTGGCAAGGTGGACCTACTAGGCACCGACCTCCTATTAATCCTGCATTGTTGCCAGGCCAATCCAGGGGCATGTTTTCTCTACTCAGCTGCAGCATATCATTCCTTACATCCATTACAAGTGATGGGAAACATTTTAGGAGTAGAACATCCCACTGGCTACCCAGAGCTCGTAGACAATATTCAGGATTATCAGGTTTGTTAAGGAAGTACCTAAGATTACATTACCCTTGAGAAATGCTCAGGATAGAGTTGTTCATCAGGACATGCTACAAAGTTCTTTCAGGGCTGCTAGTAAATGCAGGCCTTCCATGCCACTGTAAGTCTCATCCTGAAAGCATCCAGGTCAAGTTTCAAAGACCTGCAAACCCAGCTCCCTGAATTAAGTGCACAGAATCACCTTATTCCATTAAGCCCCAGCCTGAAGGCACTCAGCTCCACCTTCGTAGGTCAGGATGTCTAATTCTCAGTTAGGTACCCAAGGGCATCCCACTCCACAAGCCAGCTTCCTGCCCCAAAGCACTCAGTTTCACCTGCTCCCAGGGCTGGCAAGTCCACCATTTGGTTCCATGTTCTGGCTCCTGTTGCTCTTCTGACATCACAGCTGGTTCTGGATCCAGGAGGTTCACTACCCAGGGATTGTGAAGTCCAGAGGAAACACCCCACCTCTAGTTATTTCTAGTATCTAAGCCCCATTCTCCTATTTCTGAGAGGGCTCATTTTATACCCACACTATGAACCCCATCAATCAGTATCTTCGCCATAGCCTGCCACCCCCTTTCTTACCTAGACCCATGAGGAAAATATTGTTTGGTGGGCATTAGAGAGCCCCTGCTACTGGGTTTTACCATCAGTTAATGGCCAGATAGACCATCGTGTGATAATGGGGTTTATTAGGAAATTAACATTACAATTCAGGATCAGATATGTTCATGATAGAGTTTTTCTGATCATACATGCTTCTCTCTGGTCGTTGGTCTTTCAGTCATAAAGCCTATTAGCCTGTGTCCTACTCAGGCAATGTTGCAAAACTCCCTTAGCCCTTCTGATAAATGCCCAAAGGGCATTTCACTCTGCCATGTCTCAGCCCCAGGGTACTCAGCAAAAAAAATGAGCTCCCTCAATTAAGGACTGGAAAACAACCCACGCCACAGTGAGTATCTTGCCCAAGGGCACTCAGTTGACTCACTCTGTGGACTGAAAACCCATATTCTCCCTTGTGGTTTGGCTCTTGGCACTACTGTTGCCACTCCTCTGCTGCTCTGCCAGTGCCATGGTCTCTGCTTCGTGGTTCAGGGAGTGCACAGGGATCTGCGGTCCAAAAGACACAGGCCACTCAGGCTCTCCACTCCCAATTGTCATGGAACATCTTCCTCTTCCCCACACATTTATTCTCAATGGGGAGACTAAATGGACCAATCACCACATTAGTGCTCCAATGTTTTACAAACACAAGTAGCCCCGTTAAGAATCATTTACAACGGAATCATTTAATCCTATCCATATCTTCCATCTCCTACCTGGACTAGTCAAAAAAGTGAAAATACTGTCAATCTGCATGATCCTATCTAGTTGTTCAGTAAGAATTACAAAGACTATGGGGTGGAGAAGTATAGCAAGCAAATCAATACACCACATAAACCCACTGTTGTGGAGTCAATTCCCATAATTCCTTGGAGATATTTGTGTGTTTTGACATAAATCTGCCCCTGGGTCCCTGGGTCTTGGAGGTCCTGCAAGGACCCTCTGTCCAAAGGACACACTCTTCCCTAAGACTCTCTTTTTCAGTTGTAGTCAGCTCACCTCCTTCTCTGCTAATTGCTCTCTCTTTCAATCTTTCAACCACACCCCAGGAGAACTCCTCTTACATCATGCCAGGACTCTGACATGCAACATAAAATGTTGCATCACACCCTACTTCTGCCTTATTTGTCTAAAAATTATAATCTAATTCTGTCTCAATAACCATATAAATTGGGATTTATGACACACAGAATAATTACATTCACAAAATGAAAAACAACCACACAGTACTAGGGATCTGGGCTTAGCCCAGTTGACACATATTTGGGGGCAATACAATTAAATTCATGATTGCAGGGAAGACATCATGTGTGCTGTTTTAAACACATCAAACTTGAATCACCTATTGGATATACTATTGGAAATTCCAAATAAGCTGTTGGATTCTTATTTTAAATTTGGGAGTGATCAATGTACAGTTACAAGTGAAAGCTATAAAATTTAATGAGGTGACCTACACAGATGGCTTGTGAAAGAAAGACCTTGGCTATGACTATGTTTAAAGGTCAGCATGAAGAGGAAAATCTAATGAAAGAGACTTATAAAAAAGGCCAAAGAGGTTAGTGAAGAAGAATCTATGCATTGGAACTATGGTGCTGGAGAAGAAGATTAAAAGCGCCACCAACTGCCAAAAGAACAACCAAATCTGTCTTGGAAGAAGTCGCCACAATGCTCCTTAGAGGCAAGGATGAGATTTCATCTAATGTACTTTGTACATGTTGTCAGAAGGGACCAATCCCTAGAGAAGGGCATCATGCTTGGTAAAGTAAAAGGGCAGTAGAAAAGACAAAGGCCCTCAACTATATGGATTGACCCAGTGGCTGCAAAAATGTGCTCGAATGTAAGAACAATTGTAAGGATGGCGCAGGACTGGCCAGTGTTGTGTCATGTTGTACATAGAGACATGATGTGTTAGAACCAGCTCCACAGAACTGAATGATGACATAACAAAATAGGTGGAATAATAATACTGAACACTGCATGGTACTGAATAGCTGCAACAATGGACAATAAAGATAGTGCAGGACTGTGCAATGTTTTATTCTGTTAAACATAAGATTTCCATGAGTCAGAGGCAATTTGACATCAACTAGCAACAACAACAGGGCACCAAGGATGCTTAACTAAATCAAAACATTTACAGAAAAATTTAATTATTTTTCAATTTCATAAATATTTGGAGCTACCTCAAATGAGGGACTTTAGTAGCAATGGATTTAATTATGCTTTTGAATCTTGCCCCATAAATTACCAAGAGGAAATAATATAAATTGTTTTAATATAGTGTGGTAGTTACATAATCCATTGTCAATTTGAAACTTCTGAGTGAAGGGGTGGAGTTTAGCCTGTCAATCAGGTCACAGCTTGATGACCCCATTGGGAAGGTACTAAGGAGATGATGGCTCACTGGCGGCAGGACACAGGCTCACTCCCTGTGAGACATTCCGTTGACAAGACATGTGGAGCTACTCTAGAGCTCTGGAGCCAGAGGAGCCACATGGAGACCCCTCCCAGCGCTGAGATGCTCACACCACCACTGGAACCACAAGACCTTCCACCCACTGACCTGTGATCCTTCTGTACTCAGCGTCATTAAATGTCTTTCATGAGTCTGAAGAAGAATTTATAGATTTGTATTGGACATATGGGCTAATATCGGACTTATGGGCTTACTCTGGACTGGGCTGGGATGTTTTCTCAATATTCAACTACTCTTGTATACAAAGTTTTTTCTTATACACATCTGAGTGTCTAGGAACTTGTTTCTCTAGTCTACCTGGATGAACACATTTAGACCCAAGCTACAGAAAGAAATAAGGAGATAAAGAAAGAAACCTTTTTCAACAGTCAACCCGGAAACCCGAGAAGCAAAGTCTCTGATCACATAGAAGTGCTTTGGTAGTGCTGTGGGCTAGACATTTGACTTCAACCAGAGGTTGGTGATTAAAACCCACCATTTCCTCCTTGGGAGAACGAGGAGGCCATGTGCTCCTGCCAAGACTTCCATCTGATAAACCCTATGGAGCGTTGCGATGAGTCAGAGTTGACTCGACAGACAGAGGGTTTGCTTTAGTTGAGTCAAATTAACCTATCTTCTTCAAAATAGATCACCTCTCTTAAAAATAATGTTTCTATAAGAAACTGGATTCTTTGGTTGGGCTATGCTTCAACCCATTGATTACTTTGTATGTTCTGGCCAACCTGACTACCTGGCAAGGTCGTTTGCACCTTCTTTCTTCTGTTGCATACATTATCTAAGAAAATGGACTTCCCGGAGGAGGACAGCGTTTATAGTTATTTCTTCTATTGTAATCTCTAAACCCCCTACAGGAACTACCAAATAGCTTCTAGCAGTGCAACAAGATTTAACTATTGAAAAAATACTAGTCAGAGACTGCAACTGAAATAAAATAATATCAAAGTACCATAGTTTGTGTAAGAAGGAGAAATGTACACTTAAATACTCTGGCTAGGGAACGTATATTTTTGAGAGGCAGAAGTGCCACTTTGGTGGTCATGACCACAGCCTGGCAAATGTGCTGCCTTCAAGGAGACATCTTTGCCGAGCTTTTCACCAAAGCAGAAATGATCCTGCACGTTAGCCTTCCGACCGCCTACATTGTATCACGCTATGCTTTGACTCATGTTTCCATTCAGATGGCTTGGGCTGTCCTTCTGTGTTCCCCTTCTTACCTAGACAAATAATTGATTTCTCTTGAGGCAAAAACACACACCAAATGTATACAAATGATATAAACTTCTTTAAGTTAAAACCACGTTATTTCGTCTATATGTTGGATGCTTTGGCAGAGATTTCCCTGGTCTAGGATGCATAGGTGGGGCTAGACAGGCTGGGAGTGACAAAGGAACAATGAAAGCCTAAGAGCAATTGAGAACTATATTTTAGACACTACGCTTTGCAAACCACCTACAGAGGCTCCCTTCCGGGAGTCTGTATACTGGCTGTGTGCTTTATGATGCTACCTCCCTACGAATAGACAAGGAAGGCTCCCTTCCCTCACTCTCCTCGGCATCTTACAAAGAATTTCCCTGACCTACTACCTATAAAAGAAGCCACCTCACCCTGTTATCCATTTTTTGCATGATATTTTTTGTAGTGTCTCCTGAAATGAACTTATTTCACTTGGGAGTGGGGTAGCAAATTTACTCACTCCGAATAAGAGGAAGAAAAAGAACTTTTGTTTCAGAAGGTGTATACTAGTGAGAAGATCAAGAGTAGAATAGGCTGTCTTGTGGTGCCCTGTTTAAAATCAGAAGACAAATAGAATATATCCCTTTTACTTTGGAATGTGCACTTTGGAGAATCATGTATGGATGCCTTATCTTAACTGAGGTGTCAGGGGAACAAGTGTTGACCATGAGCAAGCAAAGAGAGCAGTAAGGTTGACTAACTAGATAACAGAAGCCAGTTTTTAGTCACTCACAGATAAATAAGAAAAGACTCTCAGAATGATCTCACCCCTCTATATGACAACCACATCCAACATATTTGTCTTTCAACAGTTCACAAAAATTCCATAGAGACTGCATTAAGTCAAGTAGCTTAGGCTAACTGCATTTAGTAAAGGAGAATTTTCTTCCTACGTTACCTTACATGGAAAAACTTAGGTTACAATAGTACTGATCATCATTGGACATATTGCATTTGCTTCTGCTTATTATTTGCTTATTGTCTTTCTTTCATCAACACATGCTCATTCGCGATGCTTATTGGATGTCCAAGTGAAAGTTTGGGAGGATAGTAGGGATTACAGCCTTGAGTTCCAGGGTCAGTCCCAGATTGACAAGAGATACTTGCCAGTCATCAGCATTCCACAGATTTAAAGTGCTGTTACTGAATGAGGTCAACAAGGCAGGCCATCTAAGTAGAGAAGAATGAAAGAGTACGAGCTCAGACCTGGTCTCTGTACAGCTAGAAGATGGGGACAGCAGGGAAAACCAGCAAAGACTGAGAAGCGGTTTCAGAGAAACAAGAGAAACTCTGGGTGAGCATGTATGTGGAAGCTAAGTGTGTGGACTATGAGGGTGTGGTTTCTGAGGCAAATACGGTTCACAGGTCAATAAAGATTGAATGGGTCAAATGCAGAAAAAATTTCCCTGCCATGTTTTTATGCAATTGCTCTATCTGAATAAGGAAGAGTTTATCAAATCACTTCAAAAGCCACATTACATGTGTTCCCTCGCAGGAAAGCATACTAACTTCTTATAAATCAATGCTTTGCCTTTTTCAAGGCAGTATTGGTTTTTGAAAGATATCAGATAAAGAAAAAGGAGCTTACCATGTGGGAAAGCAATGTGCTTGACCTGTTTTCTTTTATTAACATAGAATAACAAGGAGAATTTTGAGCCAGATGCCTGCTCATAAGATCTTTCTTGCTTAATTAAGCTCATTTAGAACTACTCTATAACAGGAATGGATTGCTACACTGAATTACAGATAATGTCAATATTAAAATATTACTGAATTCTCCAAATTCCAGTGTTAGCAGAATTTTTGCACTAGAAGTTTCAAAGCTTTCTTTCCACCCCTTTTATTGTTTACAAACCCTTGCATCATTTTCTAAAAAATCCTGAGAAATAGAATGTGCCCTAGTGCCCAGTGTTGGGATCTACTTGGGGTTCATCTGATACAGCCAATGCCAATGAAAACGATGGCATTGAATGGAGGCTTCTTTCCACTGGGTCAAATTTGAATAAAGGATGCTCCTAGCCAAGGCTCCTCTGACCACCAAGAAGAGACACAACCTTCATAATCCTGCAGTCTTTTCCACTGCTACGGACAACTAGCAGAAGTTTTGAATGGGTTTTTAAATACTGTATGTATTCCAGTATAAGCCGACCCGATTATCAGCTGAGGCACCTAATTTTACCACAAAAACTGCATTAAAAATGTACTGAAAAATTTGGCTTATACACAAGTATGTATAGTACATTTTATTAAACCAGCAAGCATTTGGGAATCAAGAAGTAATTTATTTACTGTAGAGATGATAAAAGGGTAATTATTCCTGTCAAAATATCTTTGACAAAACAGGTTTTTGACTGATGTCTTCCAAATGTTCAGATCCAGCAGATATAAAACTGGCTAACAAACCCCAAACTTGCTTTCTAGGCTTTACATACGTTTACCAACTCTATCCATTATAATAATGAATAAAGCAAGAAGGTGACAGTTCAATTATTAGATGTAATAGGGCCAAAGAGGAGTAATTTGTTAATCACATTGAAAAGTTCATTTGTTGACAGTTTGTACCATTCTAAATTGAAGTGCTTGCTGATTGCCAGTATGTTTTCTGACTTAAGCCTGATATCTCTCAATAAATAGTAGAGACAATGAACGCATCAAGTAGAAGTAAACTTGGTTTCTAACAAAGCTTTTCTGTCAGCTCTCCTAGCATCCAAAATGGGAAGCAAAATTAAACCAGTCTCTAGTTGTCTTAGATACAAGGCAGATGCTGTTTTGAAGTACTTAAAATGATTCACTTTTGAAAAAATGTTCATGTGACAGTTTTCTTAAGTACATTTTTTCCTTTGATAAAAACCCAAGCAATTGACCCTGCTAGGGACAGTTAGCAATCAATCATCAGAATATATTTAGAAAAAGGTGACTGACGTCTACACAATTATGGTCCCATAAAACACTGAGGCTTCCCTCTATCAGTTCAGTTAAAGTACTTACACATTTTCCATTTCGAGTTCAACCTGGGGTCTCTTAGAATGCTGCAAAGACCAGGGGCAGCCCGGAGAGGGGACATTTACTGAGCATGTCATTATGTGCTGGACACCATGTCAACTATTGCACACATATTTTCGTACTTAACTGACACGCTTAATTTGCAAAAATGTTCGCTAGTCACATTTATAGATTAAAAAATGAAACACAGATGTATTTTTTTTACCTATAACTCAATTGACAGAGAAGGAGGGATAAGTGCCCAAGTCTGTCTAGTGCTGAAGACTGTCCTTCTTCCTAGATCCCACTTGGCAACTTTGTCTAGGTTGCTCCTTCATCAGGAGCTCATCAATTTCAAGCAGAAGCTTCTTAAGAAAAAAACAATGTAGGGGTGCAGGAGGGAAGAGACAATGCATTCCCAAGTAACAGTTGGGTGATCAAACTGACTTTCTGGGGGGACATGAAGTGAACACTCCAGAATTTAGTAGCTTTAGAGCCGACATGAAATTAAAATTGGGCAGCAGATATGGATTCCACGGGATACCTGCAGTGTTTTTTAAATCCATTTTTTCCCCATTCTGATGGGTAAACGTGTAGCTAAAGCATGAGGGAATTCTCAGGGGGTTTGGTTTTTGGACAGAGATTGTGACAAGGGTACAACTCAAACAGTATGCTGGCAATAACACAAGCATCAAATACCGTTGCGAATAAAGGTAAGGAAGTACATTTTCTGCCCAGGGTAGACTTGCCTAGTAGTCCCCAAGCAACCTATGCTTGCTCTCTGGGCATAGGTTCTCGGGGTGCTGCTGGAGCATTTAGTCCAGTGTTAAGCAAGAAGACTTCAAAAACAGCCTAAGAAATCTGTCAATACATATTATAAACCCAAAAGTTCATTCATTGGCTGTGTAAAAGAAAGTAGTTTGTGAATCACTCCAGGAATAATCTCTCTAGCCAGAGGAAAGTAATGAAAGGAGTTGTGAATGCCAGAAAATGTGAGGGAAGCTCACATAAAAAGTACTGTTTCCTTAGTGGACACACACACACACACACACACACACACACACATTTTTCTCCCATCTGAAAGGATTTTGCTCCCCAACTTCCAAAGTCTTATGAGTAAGAAAGAGTAGAAAGAGAACTAAGCCTTGCTGAAGAAAAATCATGCTCATTTTCTTCTTAATGTCTAAGTAGGATGTTTATGAGAAGGAAGGAGTAAAGAGAATATGTTCCAAAGATGGTCAGAGACATTCTTTGGGATCTGCTGCTTCATTCTTCCTTTCAGCCTCTAAGTCTCCAAGGAGCCGTTGGGTTACACAATGTGCCAAGTTGATGTTTCCTTTCCCAGTGATTTGAAGTGCTTTCCTCACTGCTCTTTGTTTTTGAAGATTCGCAGAATGCCCCGACCGTGACATTTTCACTTATTACAGAAAATACATAAAGAAATACCTGAAAGTTTTAATGAAATATTTAATTAAAATTATTTCTATGATAATATGTTTCTATACATTCAACTTGTCTATTAATCAAAAATGCAAGTGCTTTCTGCACTTGGCTTTCACTTTCCTGTAAGTGACTAACTCTAGGTGAAAGGAAGCAGAGAAGATAATCAACAGCACATTTTCTGCGTGCCCCCCACCCAAGTTCATTGGCCCCAGCACATGCGGCGTGCTGAAGTATAATCCGTAAAGCAACTATGAGCAACTGAAAATTAAAGTCAAATGCTTTTACTCCGTAGGATTAAACACTTTTATTTCCAGAACAAGCTCACTAAATTTAATATTTAAGGAGTTTCAACACAACACAATAATCACTTTTATTGTTAGCTGGAAGAAAATTTATTCCCAGGAAAACATCAATCCTCAAGCATGCTCAGGGAGAAAGGAATGGTATAGCCATCCTTTATAATGCTTCTACTTCCCTCTTGGTACTGATGTTCTTCAGTGATAACCACCAATTGACCTTCAGATCCATTGCTCAGTAAAATGAAAAAGAAATGATATCACAGATCCTTCTTCCAGCTCATTGTAACAAAGGAAAGTGTGTGTGGGGGGGGGGGCGGGGGAGGGGGCTTGTTACTGGATCCAGAGCAAATATACTTTGGACTTAGAAAATACTAAGGATTCCATCAAAACAAGAAAACTCATTGCTTTTTGTTTGTTTATTTTCGCAAAGTGTTATAAATGAAGTGGGCACAATTTCCTTTGAAAACTAAATTAATCCTGATAAACCAAACAATAGCTTATAATGGAAGACAGGAGCACACAGGACATTCTGCATCATCTAAGTTTGGAGTCAGACACAGAAGCTTAAGGCTTGCATTTATGAATTTTAAAAAGGAATTTATTAAATATCCCAGGTTTGTCCTCCCTTGTTGTCCTTAATACCAGATCCCCTTCACTGAAGTTCAAGTTACCTCGGGATTCTTGGGGGAATCTTGAAGGAGACCCTGTATATTTGCATACAGTAACAGGTGTCTCCATGGGGCTTTCTTTCTCCAGAGGAAGAAGTCCTTCTCCAAAGGCTTCAAAGTTCTAATTTTTATAAATGGCTCATAACTTATTAATCAGCACGATTAAATAATCCAAGAAAGAAAAATATTATTGAGCCATCAACAGTTATTGACTGTTGTAGTTACATAATCTGGTGTCAACTTGAGACTATTAAGAGTGAAGGGGAGGAGTTTAGCCTGTCAGCCAGGTCACAGCTTGATGACCTCATTTGGAGCACTTGGGAGATAAATAGCTCACTGGAGGCCAGACACACACTCTCTGCTTAGTATCCCTGAGAGACATTTCTGTTGATAAGCCACATGGAGCTACGATGATGGAGTCAGAGCCCTGGAGCTGGAGGAGCCACATGGAGACCCACATGCCAGCCCTGAGATGCTTCCCCTACCACTGGATCCACAAGACTTTCCACCCACTGGCCTATTATCTTCCTGCATTCAGCGTTATTTTATGTGTTGTAAGCATCTGAAGAGGAATTTATAGACTGGTATTGGACATATTGGCTAATATTAGACTTATGGACTTGATCTAGACTGGGCTGGGATGTTTCCTCAATATGAAATTGTTCTTTGATATAAAACTCTCTATTACATACATAGGAGTGTCTCTGGATTTGTTTCACTAGTCAACCCAGACTAATACATGGACTTAGTGCAAGACTAGAGTAAGTCAAAGGTATTGCTACAACAATACAGAAGCCTTTATCAAACAAAACTATGAAAATGCAAAACTATGGTTTCTGGATGCATCCTCCACCAAAAAAGAACAGAGTTTCACCTGATAAATATACATTAATCTGTTCCTCCTTTGCTTATTGAGTAATCTGTTTACGTTCCCTGCCATGCCTGCCCCACTACTTCTCTAAGTATTTCATATTCTAAGTATTTCATATGAATCATTCATTCAAATTATCATCTAGTGGCCTCTCTCCTCTGGGCAGACATCTAAGAATAGAACTGAGGGGCTTTGCACTTGCTCTTCCCCTGAGCTTACCATATTCTAGGTAACTAGCACCAGCTCATTCTCGCTTTACTTAAGGTTTCATTCACATTTCATCTTGACCTACCTTGAAAGCCCAATTTTGAAACTTCCCACACCAATGACTCTGATCTCCTTTAACCTACATTAAAGTTTTCTCACTGCTGAGGTTATCATGCGTACACTCAGGCTAGGACTCCCTGCCCTCGACTGTACAGTAGAAAGCACCAGGCTGGTCCTCCTCATGCTGTATCCTCTTTAAGTGTAGAGGCCAAGAGGGCATGAGTACAAAGGTGCATGGCCACATTGAAGTATAGATATTTCTTTTCTGGGCCAATGTCCAAACAGTAGAAATCTAAGAATTTTCCAAACATCCTATGAGATTTTCCTTGTGTGCTTGTGTCCAGAATATATCAGAACACTGGTATGTATAAATGGGTATGAGGTGGACAAGGAGAGGCTATAGAGGGAGTAGTTGCAATGGCTATTGGTGCAAGCAGACTGAAGGATCTACCTCAATGCTAGATGGAAACAAAGGGTCAGAGCAAACAACGAACTTTCTACTTATTGCCTCCACAGATTGTCTCGAAACTCTGAAAAAGCTGAAAATGCTAACAGAACTTTGTGGAATAAATAGGCAATTCAACAGGTCTCGAATCCATTGACTCACTTAAAAAAGTTATTTGAAAAACTTTGCTTAAAAGTAGTCTGAGTTATACGATGTTTTATTTCTAGTTACATCTTTCTTTTTTCCTTTATGCTAAGCTTATGACCATGGTGCTGTTCGGTGTCATCTAGATGGTTCTGACTCGTAGTGAGCCGCGCTGGTCTTGCATCATCTTCACAATTGTTCTGATGTTTGAGCCCATTGTTGCAGCCACTGTGCCGATCCATCTCCTTAAGGGCCTTCCATTTTTTCATTGCCCCCCTATTTCAACAAGATTATCGTCCATTTCCAGATGTGGTCTCATCTGACAACATGTCCAAGTAAGCATATTTACATGCATACATTTTAATTAAGGAAGAAAAGACTTCAGATTCAGAGGCATGCTCATTGTCATGTGCTGATATTAAGAATATAAAATGTTATAATTTGTCGATGATAATTTGACAATATGTGACAAAATTTTAAATGAAGATATTTTTATCCTGAATTTCTCTTTCTAGATATTTCCCCAGAAGAAAGAAGCATATTGTTGCTTTTAAGCATATCAAGTCAGTTCTATCTTTTAGGAAACTTATGTATAACAAAATGAAACACTTCCCAGTCCAACACCAGCTGTACAAACACTGGCATGTTTAAGATCACTGTTGTAGTCATTGTACCAATACATTGAAGGTGTTTCTCTTTTTTGCCAACCCTCGCTCTACTTTACCAAGCATGAGCTCCTTACCCAGAATCAGATCCTTCCTGAAAACATGTGAGACAAAATCATATCATCCTTGCTTTTAATAAAAACTCTGAGAGTACATCTTTGAAGACAAATTTCTTCCTTCTGGCAAACCATGGTATATCTCATAGTCTTTGTCAACACTATCACTCAAATGCATCAATTTTTCTCTGGTCTTCCTGACTCATTGTCCAGCTTTTGCATGCATTGGAGGTAATTAAAAATGTATGACTTTAGTCGGATTCACCTTAGTCCTTAACGCGGCATTAAATACTTTAAATAGGGCTTGTGAATCAGAGTTGCCCAGTAATTTCTTGATTTCCTTTCCTTTGTTCCTTCGTTCTTTCCTCCCTCTCTTCCCTCCCTTTCTTGCATTTCTTTGGTAGTCTGATTTCTTCACTGCTACTTACAGGACTTGATTGTGGATCCAGTAAAGTGAAATCCTTGACAAATTCAATCTTTTCTCCGTTTATCACAATACTGTCTAATGAACAATGAAATGAAGCACCCCCTGATCCGGTGCCATTCTTACAATTGGCATGTTTGACATACAGTTTCTGAATACAATAGGGTAGAATATAATTTTATGACATAGAAATATATTTATATTAAGTCAAAAGGCTAAGTATAAGCTTAATTATTTAAAACAATCTTTATTATAAAATAATTCATTTTATTACAGGAAAGTTGAAAAAGTAGAATCAAATGCTCATTTTATTTTCCAAAGGATTCTTTTATTTCCCAGGCTGCCACTGAGTTACAGGGGCAGCGCTCATATGTTGTCAGGGTCTCCTGATGTGGTCCTTGGTACTTGCCCTGCCTGGTGCTTGTGGAGAGACCCTGGCCTGTGGACAGTGTACTTCTTTTGGGCTTCCAATCTGACTAAGTTCCCTGCAGATTGTTCAGAGTGCTGCCTGCCCAGAGACACCAAAAAGCAGATTCAAGTTTGTAAGCCTCAAGGCTCCAGTGTTAACAGAGAGCCAGAGCAGCTTGGGAAGGGGTCACTATTTATATAAAATAAACACAGACATAGGCATTACATATGACATAATGTTTGCCCAACATCCAAATCACTTAGTGGTCTGTGCCAGAGAATGCCTTGTGAATTTATGTACTTATAGAAATTTCTGTTAAATATGCATGTATATCTAACAGCCTTTGTTCCTGAATGGCAATGAAGCAATGAAATTTTTATTCTTTTTTTCAAAAATAAATGCTTGTTTTTATAATATTACAAAACACTTTTGGATTCAACTTTGTTAATAAATGGAGCTGGCCTACAAAAGCAGTAGTCCCTTTGAAATATTTTACTAATCAGGAACAAGAGCTCAAGTTAAAATTTATGTTTAAAGGCTTTAGAGTCTAAGATCACTTTTCAAAATGAATTTAAATTATCTATATTAAAAAAAATAGGAAGGCAGTGTCCACTGTCATAATTATACAAAAATAAGGGCCAGAACGTGTATTATAAAAAGATCATCAATTGTTTTTATTCAACAACCTAAACTATTTATCAATGCCCCCAATAGCTACCCTTCCCTTAGTTTACTCTCTCTTGTGAAATACTATTTCCCTTCACCCACCTTCATGTCCATCCACCTTCACACCCATTGTGTCATTGCTTTTCCCCCTCTGACTTGAAGTCATCCAAACCCACTTCCTTGGTATGAAAATTTTGTTAGTGGACTATTCACTATTTTTCCTCTTGTGATGGACTAATTTCACTCAGAATAGTGTTCTCCATCAGGTGCTGTGCAGTTTCATCATTATTCTTTGGTGATGCATAGTATTCCATTGTGTGTACGTACCAACACTTCCTTATCCATTCTTTCCCTCCAGTGGTGGATGAGGGTTCCAATCTTGCTGTATCCTCTCCACTATTGGTTATCTTTTATTTCTTTGAACTTTGATGTCAATACTGGCAGCATTAACAGGAAAGCAATATTTGTACTAATCTCTGAGAAATGTATACACTGGGAAATTCTTGAAATAGGTAAAGAAATTTCAGATGTGTTCAAGGGAAAATTCTTCTTTAGAATCAAAACTAAAAAGAAAGCAGGTTAAACTTTAGGAATATTTTAAATAAGTTTTTGGATACAGTTGTGAAAGGAGAAGGAGCATTTTGTCCACATTTTATCCTAATTTAAATGAAAATGTTAGTTTTTAGAGATGCCAATCTGACAGACTTCTGTTCTGTCCATGATAGGGTAATGAATGCATGCCAGATTTGCTCTCCAATTATAAAGTATGAAACCGAACAAATATATAAAGCCACTCTTTTCAGGTCCTTGTGAGCAGGGAAACCTAGAAGTGGAGTGGCGCGTTGACTTCAGCTTTCTTTTTTTTTTTTTTTTTTAATAAATCATTTTATTGGGGGCTCTTACAGCTCTTAAAATAAATGCAATTTTTTTTAAATTTATTTTTTTAACATTTTATTAGGGGCTCATACAACTGTTATCCCAATCCATACACACATCAATTGTGTAAA
>NW_022103906.1:50175293-50180486 GCF_000313985.2 Echinops telfairi | reverse complement strand
TTCCAAAAATTGAAGGAAAACAATGCAAACCCAAGAATACTCTACCCAGCCAAATTATCGATCAAGATAGATGGAGAGGTAAGAGTCTTCCCAGACAAGGAAAAACTCAAAGAATACGTTAGAATAAACCCAGCCCTACAAAAGATCCTCCCCGACCCAGTATGGGCAGAAAAAAACACACTCAACAAGCATAAATAAGCGATTGCCACATAGAACAACCTCACCCAGAGGGCAACAAAGAGAAAACAGACCCCAAGATAGCATTGGCTCAAGGATGGAAAGAAGCCAAGAATGATACACGCACACAAATGCACAACATTTGTAGGAAAACACCCAACACAAAAGGTATAAGATGACATCGCAGAGGCCGCAGATGGAGATAATAACCCTGAATATCAATGGTCTGAACTCAGGCATTAAAAGACTGAGACTAGCAGACTGGCTTAGAAAACACAACCCATCAATCTGCTGCCTACAGGAGACTTCAGCTTTCTACTGGAAGCACTTATACAAACCTGGCCCTAGCAAGTGGGAGATATACAATGAGAAGGGTTCTCACAGGGTACAAGAACTAGAGGAGAGAGGTGTTGCTAGACAGCTGGAATTCGCAGACAGGATATTGAAAAGGATGGAGGTGTGCATAATCTTTGACTGGACACAAGATACCAGTCCATGTCTAAAGACCTTAGTAAACGCTTTGGGCATTCAGTTAAGACTTAAGAAAGGTCTGACCTTAAGAGTGGAGTTACTGAAGCGCCAGACCCATCCTAACAATGCCTCCAGTGATGCCGAGGCAGGATCAAGACAATCGATGACAAATCAACTCTGTCCCAATAAAAACGCAAGTCAAACTAACTAAAACTAGTTACCATTGAATTAACTCTGACCCAAGACTAATCCATGTGTAAAACTAGTTACCATTGAATTAACTCTGACCCAAGACTAATCCATGTGTGTTCAATGATTTCCATAAGGGTTTCAGCGATTCCCAGGGGTGCTTGGGTGTGTGTGTGTGTTTTCACTCTTTATTGTTTCTCCTTTTATCAAAACAAGTGAAGCTGGGAGCCAAAGGAAGCTTAAAAATTCCCACAAATATCCCCCCATCCCTGGTTAATGCACCCCTCCTACCCAGGACTCAGACCAGTCCTGGATACACATGATCATCTCCGCCCCACCCCCAACCCTCAGCTTTCTCCCAGCAATAAAAACAGGGGACTTGGATTCAAGGAAACCACCACTTGTTTCTCCCAAGGGGCAATGTTGGGGAGGACCCCTCTCTGGAGGATACAGGGGTGGAAGGGCAGATGAGGGAAGGGTGTCCTCCAGCAGCCTCGCTCCTTGGCCCACTTGTACCTTACTGGAAAGGTGGGCCCAGGGCACCAGGAGCATAGAAGGGGGACAGACGAAAGAGAGGCCAGAAAGAAAACACCAGGGGATGGAGAGCACTATGGTGGGGATAAATGGGGGCCAACATGTATTGCCCTCACTTTCCAAGAAATATCAGTCACACACAGGAAGCAAGAATGGACCTGGTTTGGGGAAAGGCATCCACAGCCCTCATGAAGGGACAGAGGCAGGGAAACAAAGGCCATGGGTTTCATAGATGCCTAGCTCCATCAGAGCAAAGGATACTGGGGGATGAAGGGTCAGACAGAGATCAGGGCTGTGGGGAAGTCAGGAGGTCACAAGAGGGGTTTCTGACCAGGTGTTGGCAGAATCTCCCAGGCCTTTTTCCCAAAGCACATCTAGGAGGACTCAAATCTTGAACATTCGGGTAGTAGCTGAAGTGAGTGTACTAACCCTTTCCACTACCCAGGGACTCCTCAGAGTCTTCGTATGTGTCACATATATGCTTGTATGTTCTGGCCTAAGATAATAGAATGTTACAATGCCAGACTAGATAGACCCCAGGAAACATAGTGCATAGCAATAGATGAAATTTTAGCAGACAGGGAAAAATAAGTGGATATTATGAGGGAAGGTAGGTAGGTGGCCAAATTGAGAGAACATTAGTAACAGATGAGTATTATTGAAAAAAAAGAAAAAGCATGATAGAGGGCAACCCAGAGACATCAGAATAAGGGCATCTGTAGACGCTGGGAAATTGGACTAGGATGTTTTCAGACTTATTTTCTGATGGTCTCTGGTTTGAAAAATAGGGCCAAGTTTGTGCTCTTGGAAGCCTGGCCCAGGAAGTTAATTTGGCAAGATTGATGTCCAATGGTAAACAGAACAGAGATAGGCCTGAAGTGCTTTACATTCTTCTTAACAAAGTAAAGAATAGGTCCCAGGGGTGGGGGATCAAAGTCTACCTGTCAGGGATGGTTTTATGTATTGAATTATGCTCCCCAAAATATTTGTCAAGTTGACTAGAAGATGATTCAAAGAATTATGTGTGTGATTTCCCTACATTTTGTGATCTTATATAATTTTCGTATGCATTACAAATTCTAATCTCTAGGATGTTAATGAGGAAGGATTCGAAGGAACTATGTTAATAAGGCTGGGTTCAATCTACACGATGAGGTCTGTTTCCAGTCAATCTCTTTGGATATCCTCCCATTTGTCTGCCATTTTGATGTGCTGTGGTGGTTTATGTGTTGCTACGTAAACTATCCATGTCACTGGTGTTTGAAATACCAGCAAGGTCATCCAAAATGAATAGATTTTAGCAGCGCTTCCAGAATTAGAATGGATAATGAAGAAAAGATAAGCTATCCACTTCTGGGGAATTAGCCACTGAAAACCTTATGAATAGCATCACAACTGTGACAGATACAGAAAACCTCAAGAACAGAAGCAGAACATTGTCAGAGGCCATGACGGAAATGAGCCTAGAAGGTTAGAAGTCACTCAAAATCTGACTGAGGAAGAGCTGCCCTCTCAAAGGCTTCAGGAGTAAAGACTGAAAACTTTGTTTCTATATTTTAACCATTAGGGAGTTGGAACGGACTGCTGTTGCCCATTTGTTGGGAAATGCCAGATTCAAGAGGAAGGGGGTTGCATTCATTGTCAACTATGTACTATCTTGAAGTACAATGCTTTCTGTGATAGGATAATGTATATAAGCATACAAGATAATCCAGTCAATGGAACTGTTACTCAAACTGATGCACCAACCACTAAAGTCAGTGATGAAAATACTGAAGAATTCTACTAAAGTCTTCATTCTGAAATTGATCAAGCATGCAATCAATAATTGGAATAATTATTGAAAATTATTGGCTATTAGAATGCAAAAGTCAGAATCAGAGAAGAAGCAACAGTAGTTGGTTTAGAAAAGTAGTTGGATATCACATGATAGAATTTTGCAGCACCAATGATATCTTCATAGCAAATACCTTCTTTCAAATAGAGAAAGGGCAACTATACACATGGACTTCTTCTGATGGAATACAAATACAAATTGACTACATCTCTGGAACGAGAGGATGGTGAACCTCAATATCAGCAATTAAGAGCAGGCCAGGTGTTGTCTGTGGACTAGACTATCAATAGCTCATATGTAAGTTCAAGTTAAAGCTGAACAGAATTAAAAGAAGTCCACAAGAGTCAAAATATGACCTTACATATATCCCACCTGAATTTTGAAAATATCTCAAGTACAAATTTAACTCATTGAGCATTAATGACAAAAGTCATGATGACCCGTGGGATGACATCACGAACATTATCATGAGGGATGCGAAAGGTCATTTTCAATACCGAAAGAAAAGAAAAACACTGTCATTGTCTTGAAGGAAACATATTTTCAGAAATGTACTTAAATAGATGCAGGGATGAAATCCCTTGTCACTCTTCTCTGTGAATCACTTTAAGGAATGATGGCTTTAAGTGTTTAGAGGTACAGCAGCAACAATTTTACACAACAATTGTGTCTTTGTGATATATTTGTGTGTGTGCATGTGCACGTGTGTTTTAGGAAAAACTTTCTGACCTTCAATTCAGAATGACACACGATATAAAAGTCAGAGATCAGGAAAGAAAAACCAACAGTAAAGAAGTGGAGGCTCAAAGTGGATGTCCGACGTGACTCGGAAACTTACTCTTAATTGTAGAGTAACAGGCAAATGAAAGAAATGATAATGTTAGTTTTTCTATTTCTTTGAAAAATGATGTTGGTCTTTGTATCGTGAATGTGTTGAACCTACATAGTGCCTTAGGTAGGATTGGCAACTTTACAATATTGAGTCTACTGATCCACAAGCATTGGGAAATTTTTCCATTTGTGAAGGTCCCTTTTAGTTTCTTATAATGATGTTCTGAAATTTTCCTCATGGAGAACTTTTGTTTTTTGAGGGGTTAGGTATATCCCTAGATATTTAAATTTATGCTGGGTTATTGTGAAGGGTAATGGAATATGGACCCCTGAAAGAAAAGGGGATTGGACTGATGCATTATAACAGGACCTGCTCACTATTAAACAGAGCAGTACTCATCTACTATTGTCAGGACAACAGTTAGACTTGGAGCAACATGCACGGTCTCTTTTTTTTTCTCCTTTTATGTCTATACAAGATAGACAGGATAAGCAATCACAAGGCGACAATGGGATTGATGGTTGAGGGGCAGAGGTGTATGGGAAAGGAGGAGATGGGAGGAGGGGACCTATGAGCCAATAACATCAGGAACAGAGGGACAGCAAGGAAATTAAAATAGATAGTGAGGAGGGTATAGCATTCATGGTTGTGTTTGATCAATTAAAATAGATTATTCAAAAGGAATTACTGAGAGCTGAACAATCAGTAAACATGATAATGGGTCAGGAGGAAATAAAAAAAGTGGAAAGTACAATAAGTAAAAATTATATATAGGTATAAAAATAAATGTGTCAATATAGGTATGTGTGTGTGTATACATATATATATTAAGGTAGCAGATGGACTTTGGGCCTCTATTTAAATCTTACCTTAGTGCAAAAATGGCTAGTTCTAACAGGGTGTAATGTATGATACTCAGCTTCCTTACATGATCACTGAAGATAAAAGGGTGCGTAAGTAAATGTGGTGAAGAAAGCTGATGGTGCTTGTGTTAGACAGGGTTCTCTAGAGAGATAAAACCAAATTGCTGATAATTTAATATATTTATTTATAAAGATAATTAGATATAGAACAAGAAATGAACTGTTAAATCATATACAGATAAATATATAATACAAGAAATGAACAGTTAAATTATAAAGCACTACAAATG
>NW_022103906.1:50163969-50173826 GCF_000313985.2 Echinops telfairi | reverse complement strand
CAACAAAGCCCACATGGAAGAAGCACACCAGCCTGTGTGATCATGAGGTGTTGAAGGGATCAGGTATCAGGCATCAAAGAACAGCGCATCATATCATTGTGAATGAGGGGGGGGTGCAGATTGGGGACCCAAAGCCTATCTATAGACAGCTGGACATCCCTTTACAGAAGGATCGCGGGGAGGAGACGAGCCAGTCAGGGTGCAGGGTAGCAATGATGAAACATACAACTTTCTTCTATTTCCTAAATGCTTCCTCCCTAGCCCACAATCATGATCTCAATTCTACCTCACAAATCTGGTTAGACCAGAGGATGTAGACTGGTACATATAGGAACTGGAAACACGGGGAATCCAGGACAGATGATCCTTTCAGGACCAGTGGTGAGCGTGGCAATACAACAAGGGTGGAGGGAAGGTGGGGTAGAAAGGGGAACTGATAACAAGGATCTACATATAACCTCCTCCCTGGGGGGCGGACAACAGAAAAGTGGGTTAAGGGAGATGTTGGACAGTGTAAGATATGACAAAATAATGATAATTTATAAATTATCAAGGGTCCATGAGGTGGTGTGGAGGGAGGGGAAAATGAGGAGCTGATACCAAGGGCTCACATAGAAAGCAAATATTTTGAGAATGATGAGGGAAACAAATGTACTTGACATGTTGGATGTTTGTGTGGATTGTGATAAGAGTTGTATGAGCCGCCAATAATTTTTTAAAAAAAGAACTAAAAAGAGAATACAAGCCTTGAGGCACAATATTGAAAGATCCTATGATCAAAATTTTGAACAATGTAGACATCTTCTAAAAAGATGGAAGCAGTAGACAGAATCACAATACTAAATAGAACTACTTGATATTCAACCATTTCAAGAAATTACATATGAGTAAAAACTAACGATACTGAGGGAAGAAGTGCAAGCTTCATGGAAAGCATTATCTAAAAAATCAAGGTCCTAAAGTTGATGGAACACAAATTGAAATATGTCAACACGCTGATGAAGCACTGGGAGCACTCACATTTCTACGTCAGGAGATTTTGACAACAGCTACTTAGCAAGCTGACTCAAAGAGGTTCATAGTGTACCCATTCCAAAGAAGGTGACCCAACAGAATGCTCAGAATGTAGAATTATATTATTAATATCATATGCAAGTAAAATTCTGCTGAATATCACCCAGCAATGGTTGCATTCATACATTGGGAAAAGTAGCAGAGATTCAGGCCATATTCAGAAGAGGACATGGAACAAGGAATTTCATTGTTGACATCAAGTGGATCTTGACTGAAAGCAGAGAATACTAGAAAGATATTTACTTGTGTTTTATTTGCTATGGAAAGGCATGCAGTTGTGTGGATTTTTACAAACTATGAATAGCCTTCAGAGGAAAAGGAATTGCAAAACACTTCATTGTGCTCATATGGAATGTATGGGTCAAGAGGCAGTTGGGCAAACAGAACAAGGGAATACTGCATGGTTTAAAATCAGGAAAGGCATGCACCATGAATGTATCCTCTCGCCATACTCATGCAGTCTGTCTGCTGAGGAAATATTCAAAGAAATGAGGTTATGTGAAAAGGAATGCAGCATCAGAATTGGATGCTGCTTATTAACAACCCGAAACATGCAAATGACACAACCTGGCTTACTGAAAGTGAGCAGGAATTGAAGGACTTTCTGATGAAGATCAAAGTTTGCAGCCTTCAGTATGAATTGCAACTCAATGTACATAAAATCAAATTCTCACAATGGACCTATAGGCAACATATTGGTAAATGGAGAAATGACTGTAGTTATCAAAGACTTAATCTTGCTTGGATCTATAATTAATTCTCATGGAAGCAATAGGCAAGAGATGAAAAGGTGAAGTACATTGAGTAAATCTGCCACATAAAACCTCTGTAAAATGTTGGGAAGCAAGGATGTACACTGGACGTGTAGCCAGGAGAGACAGTCCCTGAAGAAAGAGGCCTTACTTGGCAGAGGGGCAGCGCAAAAGAGGAAGGCCCGCAACGAAAGGGAAAACACTGGCTACAATCACGGGCCGAACACAGGAACAACTGTGACGATGGGGCAATTTTTGTTGGGCCATGTCTTGTTCTGTTGTCCACAGAGTTGCTAAGAAGGGGACCTGACTTGATAGCACTTAACAGCAACAATTTTGAGTCGTTATCTTTTGATACAAAAGGGATTAAGCCGCAAGCAGAGAGCAAGAACCTCAGCACATCAGCAGCAACGAAAAGAGAAGAGCCTGGAGATGAGGAAATTCTGTGGAAATGGGGTCACTTTGTTATGAACCTGCTAGACCAGCGATTCTCCACCTGTGGGTCGTGGCCCCTTTGGGGGTCATATGACCCTTTCACAGGGGTTGCCCGACTCATAACAGTAGCAAAATCACAGTTATGAAGTAGCAACAAAAACAATTGTATGGTTGGGGGTCACCACAACATGAGGAACTGTATCAAAGGGCCGCAGCATTAGGAAGGTTGAGAACCACTGTCCCAGATTAAGGGGAAGATAGATGTCAAACCAAGGAGTTCTCCAAGGAACGCAAGTCTCAAAGATGTTGAGAGAAACAAGGACTTTCTCCAGAAAAAAACCTTTCCACTATAGCTGGCACCCTGGATTCAGACTTCTAGACACTTAGAATTGCAAAACTTTATTCTCCATTGGTAACTATCAAATTCTATTTGTCAAAACCATCCACTTATGGCATCTCTGTTATAGCACTACCAGATAACTAAGACAAGTGGTATACAGTTCTAGTAGGGACCAGATTAATAATCTGAAATTAAATCCATGATTATCACTTGGCTCTATTTCCAAAATGCATCCCAAACCCATGCCCTCATCTCTGCTTTTACTTTGAGTCTTCTCATCCCTAAACTCCCAACCTTGGTCATGTAGTTGGAAAAGCCTGGAGGTCTGGTGACCCACAGATCACTGGTTTCCTCTCCCTAGAGAGTTTGATTCATTCGGTTACAAATGGTGCCTCCAAACCCACACCAAACCAAACTTGCTGCCGAAGAGTTGATGCCGAATCATAGCAACACTGCACAACAGGTAGAACTGCCCCTGTGAGTTTTGAGACCGTAATTCTTTTTTGTTGTTGTTGTTTTCTTTGTTTTAGAGACTGTAATTCTTAAAGAAAGTAGAAAACCCTGTCTTTATCACACAGAGTGGCAGGTGGTTTCAAGGCCCAGTGCATAACCAGTATGCCACTGGGACTAAATGAGCCTATGGCTCTGTAAATTTCAGCATATTCCCAGGTGACTTCAACGATCAGTCAAGTTTGTGAACCTAGGCTCTACATCTAGACCAAACCTCCATTTTCTCTTATCTGCAATAATTTCCTAATTGTTCCATCGCCTCATTTTTTCTTAGCTTCAATTTTTTTCAGCATAAAAAGAGATGAAACAATTTTATTGAAACCAAATATAATAATCTCGTGCTTAAAACTCTTCAAAGGTTTCTTACCATTCTGAGAATAAAATCTGAACTCTTCCATAGTGCACAAAGCTCTATATCACTTGTCTAATTCTCAGGATTGGAGGAAGGTTTATTCACAACCCTTTATATGGAGATGACAGAATCTTGCTTATAAAAGCAAGATCTTGAAGCACTTGCCAATGAAGATGAGAATTGCATCTCTCATTATGAATTACAACTCATTGGAAAGAAAACCAAAATCCTCAGTGGTGGACCAGAAGGCAACATCATGATGAATGGAGAACACATAAAAGTTGCCCAGGATTTCATCTTGCGTGGATCCGCAATCAGTGCTCAGGGATGCAGCAATTGAGAGACAAAACAATAAATGCACTGGACAAATCTGCTGCACAGGATCTTTTTGAAGTGTTGAAGAGCAAGGCTGTTACCTTGAGGACTAAAATGAGACTGACCCAAGCCATGGTATTTTAAACTGCATCATATGCATCTAAAAGTTGAACATTGAATCAGAAAGACTAAAGACAAATCACGGCATTTGAATCATGATGCTGGTAAATAATATTGAAAGGACCACGGACTGCCAGATGAATGAACAAACCTGTCCTGGAAGAAGGGAAAACAGTGTTCCTTAGAAGAGAGGATGGTGAGACTTCATTTCAGGTACTTTGCACATGCTATCAGGAGAGACCACTTCCTAGAAAGTGATATCGCACTTGGTAAAGTAGAAGGAGACCAAAAAAGAGGAAGCCTATCAGCGAGATGAGATGACACAGAGGCGATAGCAATGGACTCAAAGAGTTGAAAGGATAGGACAGGATCAGGCAGTTTTCCTATTGTTGTGCATAGGGTCAGTATGAATTGAAACCTAACTGAAATTCTCCATAGATCTCTAGTGGAACAATTGATTAAACACTGAGCTGCTAATATGTCAAGGATTAAAGCCGATCAGCTGTTTCTCAGGAGAAAGGTGAGACACAGCCTCAGAACGCTTTTTGATCAGTTCGATCCTATCCAAAGTGAGAAAGATGTGTTCTTTTACTCCTGTAAAGTGTTATAGTTTCAAAAATCCACAGAAACCCTGACCTATAGGTTCACTATGCATTGGCATTCACTAAATGGCAGTGAGTGAGTAAGTGAGTGAGTGAGTGAGTGAGTGAGTGAGTCAGTGAGTGAGTGAGTCAGTGAGTCAGTGAGTCAGTGAATAGTGAATATACTCCATCCAAAAGAGTCACTGAGTCAAAGTAGGGTCAATAACAGTCGTTTGGTTTTTTTTAAATTGCCAAACCTCATATTTCTCTCTTTTTATAGAAGTTTTATTGGGTCATAATCCAAATATCAGACAACTCAATAGTTCAATAATATCAAGAAGTTTTGTACAATCATTACCACAATCAATTTTAGAACATTTCCTTGTTCTTGTTATTGGCACCGCATTTCTCCAGAACTTCCCTTGCCATACCCCAAAGAAACCATAATCCAGACAGTTACTGTCTGTATAGATTCATTCATCCCGGGTTTCATATGTCAAAAGACATACAAAAATACAAAACAAGGAGTCAAGAAAGCTAGCAACAATAACACAATTAAAATGAGAGAAACCCCAGTTGAGTAGAAAACAAAATATTAAAAATTAGAACAACTTTAAAATGGGTTAAAAGGGAGATCAAATGGTAAGGTGCTGGATTTTAGTGCAGTTCTATCTGTCATATTCCACTTCCCAATGCACTCTGAATGACAGCAAGGCTATTCACATCCCTGGTCGGGGACCAAAGGGGACTGACTGGAGGCTTAGTCCACATGTGTTTCCCCTTCACTTTTTTGTAACTACTAGAACTTTTAGATGCATCAAAAGAGGATGAAATCAGATTTTACTCTTTAAACATTCAAATGAAATGTTATTATTTTACTCTACTATAATCTTTTCTACAATAATTCCTGTTTAATGACCAGATTATTCACATACCTCAAATTATAGTCTGAAGGAAATCACCAGAGGTTTACTCTATGTGCTAATCCTTCAAGTGGATTTTGGTTTCCGCTTTCATCCATAGCCCTCTGCAAATCAGGAGTTCACAGGTTAAGCTCTGACACCTTTACTTAATTTAAATTTGGATTATACTAATTAGAATCCTTGGGTCACACAGACTGGTATGCTTCTTCCATATGGACTTAGTTGAGGCCTCCCTTAGATGACTGCGTGTTTGAAGACAATCCAGATGCTAGTCTTTCTGACAGCTGGGCACCATCTGTTTCTTCATCACATTTGCTTTCTTCTCTACAATCTGAAATCCTGATGTACATTGAACTTCCTTGTATTTCTCCAGTGAGTCAAGCCAGTTCTCACTCTGGGTCCTCCACACTTGCCATTCCCCCTTCCCCACCACCACTTTGTTCTCGAGCGAAAGGAAAATTCCTGGCTGTGATCACCATTTTCTCAATTTGTTCCAAAAAGATAAGTACATATTTGTGGTTTTTCACTAACTTGTAGTATTCCAACATTAGAATGGCTTGCTGATTAGTTATGTTATTAAAAGCAAAGCCATCATGTGTCAGGTTATCCCTCACTATCCTACTTAAAACAATTGGCACCACCCACCATCAACATTAAGTAAACAAGATACCTTATTCTGACACAAACTCCCTCATGCCATAACCTTCATAGCATGTACAATTATAAAAATAGCATGTACAATTATAAAAATAATGTCACATATTTGATTTTTGTGTTTAGTATGAACTCATCACATGCTTACCTCTCAGAATAAGAGCAGACATCAAGTCTGTTATAAATAAAACACCCTTAACCAGGTTTCTAGTAACCAGTAATGTTTCCAGTAACATTATATAAGTACAATGTTTTATATATATAATTTATAACATTATAATATATCTAAGGTGTTTTATTCCAAAGATGGGTTTTAAATACTAAATATTTGGGCAAGTCTAAAATGCAATTTTCTGTTGAATGCATGACTTTACAAGCCATGTAAGAAACTCAACGGCATGTGAAGAGGGCCAAGAGTGAAAGTATAGAGAGCACAGATTATTGCCCACTTGAATAGTTATCAGGAATTCGGTAATGACAGTCAATTTTTAATTCCACCAAAAGAAGTTAGAGGACCTACAAAAGCATGATGCATAAACACCTAGTTGAGAATTCATAATTTCATTAAAATTTCCTCAAATGTAAAGTGGAATTTTCATAGTTTATCATCCAGCAATTATCACCAAAGCACACTAAAAATAGCGTTATCATGAGGGTGCAAGGGGAGGTGGGGAAAGGGGAGGAGGGGGAAGGGGGAAAAAGTGGAACCCATTAAAAGGTTGGATATACACAGCACCCCGGGGGGTATGAATAAAGGTGGGTGAAGGGAGACAATGGGCAGAGTAAGACACAAAATAACAATAATAATATATAATTAATCAAGGATTCATGAGAGTGGGAAGGTGGAGGAGGGAGGGGAAAAAAAGAGGAGGTGATACCAAGGGCTCAAGTAGGAAAAAATTGATTTGGAAATATTGATGGCAACATATGTACAAATGTGCCTAATGATGGATTGTTACAAGATTTGTAAGAACCCACCAAGAAAATGATTGAATAAATAAATAAAAGATTTTTAAAACACTATTTCAAAAACAGGAGAAAGTGAGAAAATCCTGTATGACAAATCTCCAAGTAGAACTTTTGTGGGGAAAAAAATCATATATTATTCATTGTAGGATGCTTTATTCGTCAGACATTTATAGTATAACAGTAAAATTTGGAGTGATTTCATAAACTGCTTCAATTTAAAAAGCTATGTTTTCTTTCCCCTCAAAGACAGCCCTGTTTTGAGATCAATGCTTGAAAGATAGTAAAACAATTTCTCTACTAATCTAAGGAATACCAGGAGCCAGAAGCCAGGAAAACATGATTCAAATTTTCAAATTAGTCTAAAGTTCACTCCTCTCAGGAACTTTTAGACAACAGAAACATGTTTCTGAAAAAAATCGAGAAAATCTCATAAAGTGTTCTTTTAAGATTTTATTAATGCACTGTGGATTTGGTACAACTTTATAACACAACGTAACATATTACCAGGCAAAGAGGAGGAGGAGTTCCATGGACCCATTTAATAATATCATCAGCAATATTGTCTTCAAGATATGATTCTTAGCTCATTAAAGTCATCAACAACTCATTCTTGAGTAATTAATATAACTATGAGTAACTGCTCTGTAATAAAATTATGTTTAGCTGCCCAGGGCCTTTGATAAAGTCACAAAGAAATGTTATCAAAAAGTAACCAATGCTCAAGGGAATTGAAAACAATGAAATGCACAAAAACAAGGTACAAGGCATCATCAGAACAAAAATCTTACCAAAGTGAATGATGGGGGGAGTGCGGAGTGGAGACCCAAAGCCCATTAGCAGGCCACTGGAGACCCCCTTGCAGAGGGGTGTCTGGGAGGAGATGAGCCAGTCAGGGGGGCCATGTAGCAATGATGAAAAATACAACTTTTCTCTAGTTCCTAAATGTTCCTCCCCGCTCCCAATATCATGATATGAATTCGACCTTGCAAGTTTGGCTAGACCAGAGGATGTACACTGGTACAGATAGGAACTGGAAATACAGGGAATCCAGGGAGGATGTTCCCTACAGGACCAGAGGTGTGAGTGGTGATACTGGGAGGGTAGAGGGAGAATGGGTTGGAAAGAGGAAACCAATTACAAGGAACTATATGTGACCTCTTTCCTGGGGGACATACAACAGAAAAGTGGGTGAAGGGAGACGTCGGACATGGCAAGATATGACAAAATAACAATTTATAAACTATCAAGGGCTCATGAGGGAGGGGGGAGCAGGGAGTGAGGCATTATGAGGACCTAATGCCGGGGGCTTAAGTGGAGGGGAGATGTTTTGGGAATGATGAGGGCAATGAATGTACAAATGCACTTTACACAGTTGATGTATGTATGGATTGTGATAAGAGTTGTATGAACTCCTAATAAAATGATTAAAAAATATATATGTGTATCTGAAAGTTATATCAACTTTCAAAAATGACATCAACATTCAGAAAACTTCGTTTGGCAAAAAATTTTTTAATTCGGTTGTAGAACATATCTATAGTCTGAATAAGTGGAATAAAATTAATGTATTCAACACTTATCATCCACTATTTGTGAAGATGGTTAAAATCATAAAAAAGGTATATGATGAATTAAAAATAACTATAATACAGTATAATGATGTAGCTATATTATTGAGAGAATGTTTTTGCTTTTCCACACACTTTTTGAAGCTCCTTTACAGACATACCAAAACTATAAAACTTACCTTTTAAATAAAAATGTGCCAAATAATAACGTTGTATTTATTTGCTTGGTCCTAATGTCTTGATTTATTTTTCTAATGGGAGAGGTGACAGAAAGTTGGATTAATAAACTTTAGGAAACAGAACGGCCATAGGTTGCCATTGAACCCTTCTGGAAGCAATCTCTTATTATTTATTTTTATTTCTGGGGACATAAATCTGGCTAGATAATCTTATTAATCATAGAGAGGAAAGTAATAAAATTTTAGATGTTTTAATAATAATAATAAAAAGACATCTATGATTAGCATACCAGAAGAGTGTCCTCCAATTCCTTCAAAATTACATCGTGAGGGCAGGTAGTAGGCAGCTGCATTTGAAGGACTGTCCAGGAGGTAAGGTGCACTCTAGGAGGATATAAATGGTCTCACAAGCGCTGTGGCAAGGCTGAAGCATCGTGGTACCATGGGGGCACTGATTTAATAAAATTCTTATGAAACTTAAAAAAATAAAAATAAGCATGACAGGATCCTTATGTCCCTGGAAAAGGACATCATGCTTCTTAAATGAGAGTGTCAGTCAAAAGAAGACCCTGTAGGAGATGGACTGATATAATCACAGTGGCTTCAAAAATGGGCTCAAACATTACAATTGCGAGAATTGTGCAGGATCTTGTAGTATTTTGTTTTGTTGTTAAGTTGGAGCTGGCTCTGTGACACCTAACACCACCACCAATGTTATTTAATCCAAATGTGTAATGTCATGTTATAATTATACTTGATTTTTCTTCTACAGAATCCCTGGGGAGATAACATTATTCATAACACAATCCCTATCAAACTCCCAAAAGCCTTTTATGGGAGCAACGAAGGGAAAGGCAAATCTCAAATTCATGTGGAACTGCAAAGTAGCGTGGATAGCTTTTTAAAAATCATGAAGATTGGGGAAATGAGCAACTGATATTAAGGGCTAAAGTAGAAGGCAAATGTTTTGAGAATGATGAGGGCAACAAATGTACATATCTGCTTGACACAATGGATGTGTGTATGGATTGTGATAAGAATTGTATGAGCCCCCAGTAAAATAATTTTTAAAAATATGCTGAAGG
>NW_022103906.1:50123610-50163869 GCF_000313985.2 Echinops telfairi | reverse complement strand
CAATGAATGTACAAATGCGCTTTACACAATTGATGTATGTATGGATTGTGATAAGAGTTGTATGAGCCCCTAATAAAATGATTTTAAAAAAAAGAAAACAATGAAATGGATGATCTTGTTCTCAAAAGTAATAATTTTATATGGAACAATGGTCTACATTCTTTGCTTATTGAATTGTTATAGTGAACTTGCTTGATTACATGATTATAATGAAGAAATGGCAAATTGAGTATAAGTCCTCAGTTCCTGGGAATAAATTGGACAACTTGGAAGATTGACCCTTTTAGACTGACTTCTCTTTCTTCTGCTCCTTCTTTTTTCTTTGTAACTGAACATATTTTAGAGTTCATGAAAGTTCAGAGACTGACAGCGCTGATCACAGTAGCGCGTCATGTATCCACAGGTACTGATTAGCAATTGGCAGAATGTACTCTGTCCGGGAGATGAGTTCAATCTCTGTACTCAATGAGCGCCAGGCTTGCTAATGAAGTTGGTGACAGGGATGGCAATTAGTGTCAGACAGAGAGAGGCTAATAAAACACAATCTAAGAAAACAACTGACTTTCCATTTGAAGTATGAAAATATAATCCCAGGACTATAAATTAAAATTGAAAAACAAAGACCATATAATTCTATTGTTCAGTTATATGGTAAGGGAAGACATTGTATATCATGTTGTCTTAGGATTTTTAAATTTTATTTTCATTACTAGGAGGAAAAAAACAAGTTCAGAAAAAGAATAAAATGAAATGTATTATACTGATTAAATCACCAATTGTAGTTCTTCATTACTTTTCTCTAGGTTCCCAACTACCATTGTTAAATCTTTTTCAAAAATATTTAAAGCAGGAATAATGTTAACAGGTATTGAGTGACCAGAAACTGGAGACATCATAATCAATTTGTGTACTATGAAATTATTGCGTCAAACTATAATTGGTTTTTTCTTGGACTTTCATTTCATTCATTTATTTTTTCCCAAATAATTTTTTCTACCTATACCTGTCCAGTATTTCTCAAGATGTCACTATTAAAATGTTTAAAGTAAAAATAGTAGAGAACTGAGAAATTATTTCCAGTTCTAGATTTTGAACGGAAGTCTGAAATATGAAAGACATACATTTGCAAAATCAGATCCATTACATCCTAAATGGTTGATAACGATGACATATAACCTCACTAAATGCCTCCATTTGAAGATTTAAAATAAAATAGAGAGAGCTGATGAAACATAAGATAATAGATCTAGAAAATGTTGCCAGCCAACAGAGTAGTTTATACATGTTAAAAATTATGTGAAATCTAATCAATGGCTTCTCCATGTAACATATAGTAATGGTAATGAGTTAAGAGTTTATGCTCAATCAAATAGTAATTTTAAATTTAAGCACATCAAAACAAGTAATTGAGGAGTAGGAAGATTAATATGAAGGATTTTAGGAAACAATGTCCTTTTAAAATATCACCAAGGGCTCAAGTAGAAAGAAAATGTTTTGAAAATTATGATGGCAACATATGTACAAATGTGTTTGATACAATTGATGTATGGATTGTTATAAGAGCCCCCTATAAAATTATTAATCTAAAAAATAGTAATGCTCCCATGAGCAAGTGAATAATAAAAGAGCCTTACACAATAAAAAAAATTAAAAAATAAAAATCACTTATCATACCTAATCTAAAGATCTATGTTGATTATAACATCTTGGTGGATTTTCTTTAGGAAATATTGGCTTACCATTTGATAAAATTTAAAGTATGAGGGAGGGGGAAAATGAGTTGATACCAAAGGCTCTAGTAGAAAGAAAATGTTTTGAAAATGATGGCAACATATGCACAAATGTGCTGAACACAATGGATGGAAGGATGGATTGTGAAAAGAGTTGTACGAGCTCCCAATAAAATAATTAAAATTTTTTTTCAAGTATGACATTGGTCAGTAGGCTAAATGCAGTGGGGGAAATACCACTGAATTGACTCTGACAACCTAATGGCACCCTCTCTCCGTGTGAGAGTAGATCTGTGCTCCACAGACTTTACAATAGCTGATGTTATGGAAGTACACTACCATACTTTTCTTTCAAGGTATCTCTGAGTTGAGATCAAGCTTCTAGCATTTTGATTATCAGATGATTGCATTAACCCTGTATACCACTTAGGGATTTCCAATGATGGGAATTTAATGGTATATTAATGATATATAATGTTGGGTTAAAGAGCTTCCACTTTACTCTTAAAATCCATTGAACCATATGATAAATGAACCCTTTATAATTGTATCTCAGAAAATGAGTTCTAATGTTTCTGTGCTCTAAGAGAGAATAATTCTACTTTGTTACCCTAGTTTTCCTTAATGTGCACAGAAATATCTCTGTAGTCAGCATCTGAGCTTTGAATCTGGCTGGGGTGATGAATTAGCCTGAACTGGGGCAGAGGGAACTAGAGTTGTTATGCACCACTGAGGTGCTTCCGACTCAGAGCAACCTGATGTATAACAGAGCAAAACGCCACGTGGTTCTGTGCCATCTTCACAGTGTTCTTCTATTGAAGCCCATTTGTGAAGCCACTATGTCAATCCATCTTGGTGACATTCTGCCTCTTTTTAGCTGCCTTCTACTTTATCAAGCATGATGTCCTTTTCCCCTAAGAAGAGGTCGAAAGTACATTAGAGGAAGTCTCACCATCCTGCTTCTAAGGTGCATTCTGGCTGTACTTCTTTCTAGACAGATTAATTTGTTCTTTTGGCAGTCTGTGTTACTTTCAATATTCTTTGTCAGCACTATAATTCAACTACATTGATTTTCCATAGGTCTTCCCTATTCAATGTCCAACTTTCATAGACATACTCAACAATTCAAAATACCAGGATTGAAACAGGACCATCTTAATCTTCAAAGTAACATCCTTGAGTTTCAATGCTTCTTTTTTCAGTTCTTAAGTATATATTTATTGGTAAAAAATAAATTAGTGAATTACGGGAACGATGTCTAGAAACAAATAGTAAAATGTTGATTTCAAGTGTTATCTAGTTACAATTGCACAGAGACATCATGTGCACAGGAAATACTGCCCGGTCCTGGGGCACCCTCACGAGTGTTTCAATGTTTGAGCTCTTTGTTGCAGACACTGTGTTAATCCACCGCATCTTGGCTCTCCTTCTTTAACCCTGACTTCTACTTTACCAAGAATGATGTCCTTCTCTAGGGACTGGTGTCTCCTGATGGCATGTCCAAAGAGTGTGAGATGTGAGCCGAAAATGTTACAACTACTCTGATGTCAACACTCTTTTAAAAAGCTGTGTGTAGCAGGTTTACCCGGCGCAATGCATCATTTGATCTTTTGACTGCTGCTTCTGTGAGCACTGATTGTGGATCCAAGAACTTTGAAATACTTGGAAACTTTAATCCTTTCTCCATTTATCACAATATTGAAAGTTGCTGGTCTATCACTTGGAGAAATGCATGAAAAGCCGGGGCTAAATGGTCAGCCCCAATCAGATTCAAACTGACCCCTCCCTAGCCATATGTGCTGTAGAGAACAACACTAAACCTACAAGTTGGACAGAGGTGCCAGCCTGCCTCGCCCACACAGAAGCAAACCAAGGAGGAGAAAGAGAATGGGACGGTCTAGACCCCATATTGGCACACCAAGCCCAGAAGATGACGTCCCTGCACAGACCTGATAAGGCACAGAGAAGACTGTAGGGCCAACAACAGTTCAAGACATGTTGTTCCCTCAATGGAACATACCACGACAGAGGACAATACTGGGGACACAAGGCGGGGAGTGGGTCCAGTCTGAACAGCCCCCCTCCACCCCTGGTGCGGGGCAAACATAACAGATGAGCAATGCGAACAAAAAAAGCCACAATGCCCATTAAGAGCCCCCAAAATAGGAGGGGCAGCTCCCTGAATCCCCTCAGGACGAGTGGGGAGAGAGTCATAAAGGTTGGTGGACAGACCTGGAATTATTAGGTATTTTTTTCCTTTCTCCCCCCCCCCCAATCTTTTGTGTTTTTTTGTTTGGTGTCTGTTATTGTTGGTTTGCCCAATTATACAAGATAGGCATGGGGAGCAAGCTTGAGGAGAAAGCAACTGGTCTGAAGGTTCTGGAGGGACTTGGGGGAGGAGGAGGTGTAAGAAGGGAGCAGTGAGCAAACAGTGCTATAGACAGGGGAACACCTAGGGAATTAAAGTCAACAACAAAGATGATGTAGAAATCCTGGAGGTCTTGGAGCAACAAAAATCTAGCTGAGAGGAATTACTAAGAGGCGGAATTAGCATGAGCATGATAGTGGAGCAGTAAGAAGGTAAAAGGAAACAGAGGACAACTCTAGGAAGCAAAGCTCTGGATAAGTGTGTACATATGTAAATACATTAATCCATAAAAATAGAGGTACATATATCTATATATCAATACACTGAGGTAGTAGACAGACTTCTGGCCTCTGCTCATACCCTCCCTCAAGACAAGAACACTTTGTTCTAACAAACTGGCATTCTTTGATACTCACCCTCCTGGCACAATTGCTGAAGATAAAATGGGTACATAAGCAAATGTAGTGAAGAAAGTAAATGGTGCCCAGCTATCAAAAGACATAGCATCTGAGGGCTTAAAAGCTTGAAGTTAAACAAGTGGCCATCTAGCAGAGAATCAAGAAGCCCACGTTGAAGAAGCACACCAGCCTGTGCGATCATGAGGTGTCATCAGGATTGAGTAACAGGTATCAGAAGACCACAAACAAATAAAAAGCCATATTGTTGAGATGGAGGGGCATCAAAGCAGAAACCCAACACCCATCTGTAGACAATGGGACATCTCCTTAAAGAAGGGTCACAAGGAAGGGATGAGTCAACCAGGACGCAGTAAAGCACAGATGAAGCACACAATAATCCTCTGGTTCTTTGACCCCAGTACTACCTTTCACTGCAGGCTAGACCAGAGCAGGTGCACAGGTACAGATAAGAGATAAGCACTCATGACACGGAATCCAGGAACAGGGATGGAAGTAGTGATATCAGAAGGGTAGGGGGAAAATGAGGAGGAGGGGAGGAAGGGGAAACCGATCACACATAACTGCACCTCACACCCCCTTCCAGGGGGTCGAACAGCAGAAAATGCAGAAGGGAGGAAGGGAGAGAGCAGTCAGTTTAAGATATGAAAATAATAATAATTTATCAAGGGGTCATGAGGGTGGGGGGGGTGAGGGAGGGGGAAAAAAAAGAGGAGCTGATACCAAAGGCAAAATAGAAAGTAAATGTCTAAAAAATAATGATGGCAACATATGTACAAATATGCTTGATACAATTGATGCATGGATTGTTATAAAAACTATAAGAGCCCCCAATAAAATGATCTTTTAATAATAATAATAAGTTGCTGGTCTAGTTGTGATGATTCTTGTTTATTTACATTGAATTGTAACCCATACTGAAGGCTGCCATCTTTGTTCTTCATCTACAAGTGCTTTGAGGCCTTACCTTCAACAAGCAAGGATGTGTCATCTGCATATTTCAGGTTGTTAATAAGCCTTTCTCCTGCTCTCCCTCCCCCACCACTGCCACCTCCTTCTTTGGCTCAGGAGCTGCTGTGTGCTCCTTTGGTACGGACCTGGGACCTCCAGAACGCTCTTCCTACCGACCAAAAATCCATTCTTAATTAGAAAACCACAATTTGGTTCTACCACATCCTGTCTACTACAGTATAGTTTTCTCTTTCTTTCATTTCCCCCTCTCCATCCTTTATTGTACATCAAGTAACTGGTGTATGTGCACAAACATACTGCAGTTTCCCCCTTTGATTACTTTGTTTTCTACTAAATGGCTGATGGTATGTTGTGATGGACATCAGGTGGAGATGGGAGGGGGAAAGTACTGGCTCTGTGGAAACACCCTGTCCCCCATGAGTGGCATCCTCACTCAGCTCCTCTCTGGATAGTCGAGTAAGTGATTGTGCTCTCACTGTTTAACAGATACGAAAACAGGGACATAAAAAAATCTTTGCACACCTGTTCGATTGGAGAATTTTAATGTTTTTCATTTATCTTTGTAAAACCAAGGGCAATTTTATAACTTTTTTGTATGTACCTGTTACCTGTAGGGCAATCTGTCTTTAAGTAGGGGTAAATTACTCTCAAAGAAATGAAGCCTAGAGAGCTTTTCCTTCAAACCAAATGTTTTGTTGTTTAAATTAATTTCTTGTTTAAAATAAAAAATAATCATAATAATAAATAAGCCTTCCTCCAATCCTGATTCCATATTTTTCTTCACATAATCCAGTTTCTCTGATTACCTGCTCAAAATAAAGATTGGATATTTTATACCACACCATATTCCAATCTTCTGTTCTCACAACTGACTCTTGATCCATATACAGGTTTCATACATATACAATGGCATGTTCCTGAATTCCCATTATTCTTAAGGCTATTGATAGTTTGTTATGATCCACATAGTCAAATGCCTTTACATAGTAAATAAATTACAAGTAAACATCTTTCTGGTATTCCCTGCATTGAGCCAAGATCCTTCTGATAATCAGCAATGATATCCCTTGTGCTATTTCCTCTTTTAAATGCAACCTGAATTTCTGGCAGTTCCCTGTCCATGCACTGTGGCAACCATCATTGGATCATCTTCAGCAAAATTTCACTTATGTGTGATATCTGTGATATTGCTCTCTAATTTGATCTTTCTGTTTAGTACTAGAACTAGTGCTATATAAATGTTTTGCATGGGGGCAAGGCTGTATTGGTGAAAATTATGTCGCCCTTTGTGTAGAATTTGTAAAGTGAGCTCTTTATCTAAGCCACTTATTCAATTTTGTACTTCTTTTGAAATTAAAAGATATGGAAGAAGAGAGGTAACTTTGTGGTGGCTTTAAAAGAGTATTATGAAATCAAGAATCTTTTCCTCTTTACCAAGTCACCATAGTTAATTGTGCTCATATAATATCAAGTCCTCGTTACGCTGAAATTAATCACTCTTCTTTTCAGCTTGTTGGTAATATATTTAAAGTCACTCCAAGTATGATCAGTGTCATAAAATATAAATATTGGCATGAGAACTGGATTTCTAAAGATCTTCATGGTTGTGGTGGGGAGGAGGCTAGAGGCACACTGTGTACAGCATAACGAAACACTTGTTCTGCATAGATGCCTGATACCCTTTTCCAGGGACTTGTCTCTTCTGATTAACATGACAAAGTCCGTAATACAAATCAGCCTCATTTCTAAGGAAAAAATTTTGCTCTTTCCTTGTGACAGTCTGTAGCCGATCAAAGATTTTCAAAGGAGCACTGGTGGCAGAGTAGTTATACCTTGGGCTGCTGATTGCAAGGCCAGCAGTTCAAAACCACCAGCCACACCCCAAGTGAAAGACAGGGCTTTCTACTCCTATAAAGAATTATAGTTTAGGAAACTCACAGAGGCAATTTCACCCTGTCCTATAGGGTTGTCTGAGTTAGCATTACCTCCATGGCAGTGTATTGCAGTCAAGTATAATTTGAAGGCATCAAATCTGTCTTTGATCTTTCTTATTCATTGCCTCACTCTCACAAATGTATAAGGTACCTTCAAATACCATGATCTGAAACAAGCATACCTTAGTCCTTAAAGTGACATCTGGAAGAGATGCCAAAAACCTATACAAAGGAAAAAATAAAAACATAAACATAAAAAAATTGTATGCCAAAATACTGGTCCCAGAGCTATTTATCTTACAAAAAATAGTATATATGATCAGCACTAGATAAATAATATATTCAGATTTATTTATATTGTGAAAGATTATACAATCATTAAACACTTTATACAATTCTTCAACAAAGAAAATGCTAATATTAGAACATTAAGTAAAAACAACAGCAATACAAGTTTTCCTATACACTACAATGTCTAGTATAAGAAAAAGGCTAGAGACAAAAGATGGTAAGAAATAAATCAGGCTATTAGTGTTGGTGTATTTTGTAAAGTGAAATTATTTTTGTTCACATTTCTTCTTTGAACCCTTGTTTATTATTATGGTATATATGACCATTATCATCAGGAAAAAAATGATATAATATGGGCAACATTGAGATCTAGAAGAATTGGTAGTTTAGGAAACCTTAAAAAATTCATGTGTTTAAAGATTAAATATCAGATGAAATGGAACTTTAAATAATATACTGAAAGTAGGTGTTACAAAAATGTTTTTAATTCACAGCTAGACTATTTTCTTCTGTAAATATCTAGATCTGATAATACGACTCTAAATGTCTGGAAACTTCTATATCAAAAGCATCTTTTCACCATCTTTTCACTTACTAAATCAGCCAGGAACTTGAGGGAAAGCAGGCTAGTGGATTTTAACGTGCGAGTCTACAGCTCATCTTCAGAACGCTTGCTATGGGTATCTGACACTCCCGTAATACATCACTGGGTGTGTCATCCATGCAGACAGCCTGATGAGGAGTCGCTCACCTCAAGTAGCTCCTCTAATAACCTGCTGCTGGAACACGTCCTTGAAGTGACTGGTAGCTGGAGGAGACGTGTTCTAAAGGAGCCACCAAGGCTTTCGTGAGAAATACAAGGTTTAATTTTAAATTATAGCTCATTTTAAGAGGGAGAAACAAACACTGGTATGAGATTATATAAAAAGCAGAGGGGATATTAGATAATATAAAGGCTGTCCATCATGGAAGTAGGATTTTGAAAAAACATGACTATCAACTGATTTGGAATTATTCCAGAGAGATGACAATCAATTATCAGTAGGGACAAATCACGTAATATTTATTTCTACTCTATTTCATTCTGTACAAACCCCGTTGAGAGGAAGTTCTTTAAATAAAGACTCCCCGTTTCCTCCAAACCTCCCCTTCCATGCCCCCAAGTAATTATTAATCCAGTTGTTATATTCATAGATCCATCCACGCTGACTTCCCTCTGAAGAAAAACATACAAAACAAAGACAAGGAACAAGAAAGGACCCAGCAACAACAACCAAATAAAACAGAGAAAAGAAAAAAAACTCAAATGAAAATAAAACATAAGATATTAAGAAAAATATCAATTGAAAATGGGTTGAAAGGGAGACCTAATGAGAAGGTGTGGCATTCCCACATACGTACGCACCGCTGCTGAAACACACTTAAGAGTGCTCTTCGTCTGACATGAGGCTATTCACATTCCTGGGCTATGGTCAGTGTGGATTTCCTGAAGATGCAGTTCATGCAGGAGCCCCGCAAATGGATTTTGGGCTTCCACGATCATCTATAACGTGCCACAAACCAGGCATTTAGAATTTAGGCTCTGGTACCATCTCTGTTTGGATTTCATTATTTCTAATTCTTTGATCGCCAGGCTTGGCTGACTCCTCACTTAGATGGAAGCTTGTTTAGAGACAAGGCTTTCAGACCCATGACTCTCTTTTTTCTGATAGCCAGGCACCATCTGATTTCTTCACCACACTAGATCACCCAGTGATCTCCCTAGGAGGGCAAGTATCAAGCAGGGCCATGTCACAAGAACAAACGGTTCCTCTATTGGAGCTATGATCAAGTGAGAGCTCAAAATCCATTGATAGGTATGTCCCTGATTCACATTCTCAACTCTCTCACTGCTGATGAGTCAATGCTGATTCATACCAACCTGATAGGATAGTTTTTTGGCATATAATTCATGTGTCATACATTTTTATCATTCAATCATATTCAGAAGAGTTGTACAATCACCCAAATAATCAATTTGCAAGCACTTCCCTTTTTAAAAAAATTCATTGTTCTTAGCTCCCCATTTCCCTCAATTCTTCCCTGTCACATCCCCAAGAAACCATCAATCCAATTACTGTCTCTATAGATTTACCTATCCTGGTTTTCATACACACACACACACACACACACACAATAATAATAATAAACTACATCATAAAAAGCAGACAAGATTAAAAATGAACAAATTTAAAACTAGTCAAAAGGGAGATCAAATGAAATGATATTCATATTTTAACCTATTTGATTCTGCAATTATCCACTTGCCAATATTATTTTACCATTATTATTAATAATATTTTAACTTAACTGCATCTGCAAGAATCCAGTTTTCAATCAACTTGCTCGGGGCATGACGGCAAGGCTATTCTCGTCCTGTTCTGTGGTCAGAGAGGATTTACTCTACTTGTATTTCCCTTGACTTTCTTTTTTAATTGAAACAACTTGAAATGGGTCAAAAGGGAGATCATATAATAAGCTATTACATTTTAACTTAAATTCATAACAGACTTCACAATGCTCTGTCTGATAACAAGGCTATTCACATCTCCTTTTGATGGTAGGATGGGGTTCAGTGGAGGCTAGCTCCATGTGTGGACCCTACAAATAGTTTTGGCCTTCTACTGCCATCCATAGCCTTCTGCAAACCAGGTATCATAATTTAAGTTCTGATACCATGCCATCATTTGAATTTGAGCTTTATTATTTACAATCCCTGGATCACACAGGTTGGTGTGATTCCTCCATGTGGACTTAGTTGACACCTCACTTGGATAGCTGCTTGTTTGAAGACAAGTCTTTTAAGACCCCAGATGCTATTTTTTCTGACAGCCAAAAACCATCTACTGTCTTCACTACCTTTTTCTTCTTTTTTAGCATTAATTTTTGTTATTTTTATGAATTCAGGGAAAGTCTACAGAGCAGACCGTAAGTTTTCCATTCAATCATTCATACACATTTGTATCACCTCGTTCATCACAACCCCTGCAATGCACTACCGCTTACTCCACTTCCTCCTTGGGTTTCCATTTCCATTTCTCCTTCTTTCTCACCCTTATGAATTTATTCCTTGGGCAAATGCTGACCTTTTGATCTCAAAGAGTAGGTTGCTCTAACATATGCATACTTGAATTGTTCTCCTTATATTGTTTGGCTGAAAGTTGTGGCCGTGAGTTCTGTTTCAGACCTGAAGGGTGACTGAGTACCATCGCCTCAGAGGAGCCACTAGCCTCTGGCTGACCAAGTTTTCTATGACTTTGAGTTTCTGGGTTTTTTAAAAGATCTTATTGATATCTAACTTATGTGATCTTTAGGAGGTTTCTTTCCAAAACATTATATTAGGAGTTAATCCAGACATCATACCATTCCATAGTTTAATCATACCAAGCAGTGTTGTACAATCACTACCACAATCAGTTTCCGAACACTTTTTTCCTTCTTAAATTCCTTGATGTCAGCTACCCCTTATCCCCCACACTCCATCATACCCACGCCCCCGAAACCCCCAGTCTAGTAATTGTCTGTATAGAGGCACCTATCATGGGTTTCACAAACTGAAAAACACACAACAGATTCAAGAATTGCTACCTCTTTCTATAGCACCCATATCTTCATGAGGCTGAGCATGTCTCAAGCATTAATTGTTCTTTGAATGGGGTCTAGAATTAAGTGCAAGCCCAAATCAATTCATATAGCTATGCTTTATAATGTCTCTGGTACACTTTAGAGAAGTCATCGTAAGTCTGTTAGAGAATATTATTGATCATCCCCTAGGGCATAACATAATTTATTGATGGTGTCATACATAAATTGTTGACTTGTACAGCTTTAACTCTTAAGTGGATGGACACTATTTTCACAAACGATGGGGGTTGGTGATAGGGCAAAATTTTCAATAATACTCATTCATAGCAGCAAAACCATGTTTACCAGGACCACTATATACTTCCTATTTCAATGCTTCCCCATTGGTTGGTGAATGTGAGGTAAAGCCCAGTGCACTTGCTGGGGTTTCCACATTGAGTCCTTCTGATGTGGTCTGTGAAGGATGTTTCACTCCTCAGAAGAACAGAGCTAAAGTCCTAATTGTCTACAGTACATGCCTGAGTCTCCAAGAGCTGGATAGAGACTAGGTCAAAAGTTTCGAATTAGGAAACTAGCAGCAGGCCTATTCTCCCATGGGGTTCTATATAAGTATTGTTAAGTGTTGTTTCCCTGGAAGAATATATGACCCAGGAGCAGAAGCCTGCCCTCATCTTGGTGTTTCTCCTTATAATAGCAGACTCGCACGTATTTATCCTTTTGTGATTGACTAACGTCACTCAGCAAAATGGTTTCCAGGGACTTCATTTCTAACCTAGAATTAGAAAATCAAAAAGGAAGAACATGCTTTGCATAACTCCAATGGAAAGAAATGAAGAAAAATTCTAAGTCTGGAGGTGCAATATTGAAAGAATCTACCCTGTTTCCCCGAAAATAAGATAGTGTCTTATATTAATTTTTGCTCCCAAAGATGTGCTAGGTCTTATTTTCAAGGGATGTCTTATTTTTCCATGAAGAAGAATACGGTACACATTTATTGTTTGTTTTATTAAAAGAGACTTCACACTTCCTGTCTGCTCTGGCTGCGCTGCGGCCAACAGTGAGCTGCGCAGTGGCGCCCGCCACTACAGTCTATAGTCCAGAGTTAAGGTAGCTTTGGCGGGGCTTATTTTGGGGGAGGTCTTATTTTCGGTGGGATGGCTTATATTTCAGCAAGAGGCAAAACTGTAAGTAGGTCTTATTTTCAGGGGATGTCTTACTTTTGGGTAAACAAGGTATCTCCACTCCGCACTCCCCCCATCATTCACTATGGTAAGATTTTTTGTTCTGATGATGCCTTACACCTGATCCCTTCGACACCTCGTGGTTGCATAGGCTGGTGTGCTTCTTCCATGTGGGCTTAGTTGCTTCTGAGCTAGATGGCCGCTTGATTAACTTCAAGCCTTTAAGACCCCAGACGCTATACCTTTTGATAGCCGGGCACCATCAGCTTTCTTCGCCACATTTGCTTATGCACCCATTTGTCTTCAGTGATCCGTTCGACACCCCATGATCACACAGGTTGATATGTTGTTCCATGTGGGCTTTGTTGCTTCTGAGCTAGATGGCCGCTTGTTTACCTTCAAGCTTTTAAGACCCCAGACGCTATATCTTTTGATAGCTGGGCACCATCAGCTTTCTTCACCACATTTGCTTATTCACCCGCTTTGTCTTCAGAGGTTGTGTCGGGAAGGTGAGCATCATAGAATGCCAATTTACTAGAAGAAAGTATTCTTGTGATTAACTCAATTTTTTATGAAATATTTTGTTCTCTAGTGAATTCTGGCTCATAGTGACAACCCTATAGGCCAGAGTTGAACCATTCCAATGGGCTTTCAAGGGTTTAAATCTTTACAGAGGCTGACGGCTACATCTTTCTCCCAGAGTGTCTGCTAGATTCAAACAACCACCCTTTGATTAGCAGCTGAGTGTTCTTATGACTGTGTCAGCAGAGCTTCATCTTATAAAGAATATAAAGAAAAAATTCAAAATGAAATGAGCATTTTAAAATTTTAAAAAACTCATTAATATTGTACAAATTAAAATCTCCAAATGAACCACTCTAAGCTTCTAAATATATTCTAAAAATTGTAGGAACAGATTATTTGAATTTCTCATTTGATTTTGGTTGTGGAAACGTGAAGACAATCCTCCTATCCACCTACAAAACAAAAAGCTCAACTCCAAGTCACTGCCATGGAGCCCATTCTGACTCACAGTGACTATACAGAGCAGAATAGAATTGCCCCTTTGGAATTCCAAGGCTGTGAACCTTTACAGGAGCAGAAAGCCTCATCTGTGGAAGTAGATTGCCACATATACCTCTCCCAGAGAGACTGGTGAGTTTAACCACTGCACCACCAGGTCTCCTTTATAGTGGTATAAAGCCCACTGCCACAGAGTTGATTTAGATTCACAGACACATAGCATTTCTGAGGCTGGACACCTTTATGGAAGCAGGTAGCCTCACCTTTCTCCTGTGGAGCACCTGCTGGGTTTGAACTACAGATCTTGGATTTGTCGGTCCAACACTCACCTGACAGTGCCACCAAGGCTCCTTTGATAGTGGTATAGTGAGATTTAAATGTATTAATATGTAAAGAGTAATGTAGTGTTTAAAACAGTGTTCTATGTAATAGGAGTTGTTTAGTAATACTATTAAGGTTCTTGGTTATGAGCTCAACTGCTAAAACAAAGATTAGCAGTTCAAATCTACCCAGCAGCTCCAAAGGACAAATATCGGGCAATTATGCCTAGGTAAACTTTTGGGGAAGTTCCATTTTGTCACTTTGAGTCAGACTCAACTTGTCAGCATGTAGCAGCAACATTATTGTTTCTATGTCATCGTATTCATTACTAAAAGTCCAAATAAATAATTTACCAAGTGACTAAGATTCAAGGAGTCCATTCTTTTCACGAGAGCTTGCAGTTATAACAATTTCACAAAACAGAAAGACAGCATTCATTCTTTCAGCAGATATGAACTGATTAGCGAGTACAAAGCCAAGCAGTGTGGTGAGTGTGATGATAAAATCACACAGGCCCCAAACATCCCGTGAACATTGTGAAAGACACCCTTGGACATGGTGCACCAGCGTCCTCACACATCTAACTGAAAATAAATGCAAGCAAATATTATTTCTTTGAAATACAATTGTCAGCAGATAAGTTTTAATATACTTACAGCGAACATTTCAACATATAGTACCTTTTACCTGTAAATCAGAAATCATGAAAATGCAAGTAGAATGCTAAAAATAGGTTACTTTATGGATATGAAAACATTAAAATAGGCTTCTCCTAGCACCATGAAACATTACCCCAAACTCTATGCTACAAAGATAAATCATGAACCTTCCTAATCCTGGCATGAGGTTATTATGTACAATTTTTATATAATAGTAGTATTAAAGTGGGAATGAAAAAAGAAGGCCTTATTAGTCATCAAGTTATCTAAGTTGCATTCATACAGGAAAGTAAATTTGTGACTATCAGAGGCAAAGCTACATCAAGCAGATAAATCAGAGTAAGAAAGCAAGCTAAATTTGTTCAGTGTAAGTTAAATTCACAAGGGTTATCCAACTTTCAACTCAAGTGCTGTCAAACTCAGAAATAAGCTTTGCTTTCTGTGCTTTTTTGTGTGCACCTCTGAACTTTCAATTCACATTTAATAACTATATTAAGATTGTGGTTATTATTTTTAAATGATAAAAAGTTATGTATGTTTTATTAAGAAAAAGAGAAATCTGTCCCTTTTAATATACCCCTTCAAACAATGCCTGCTATCCAATCATCAATTATAATGGATCATGTCTTTACAAAATACAGCTAAAACCCCCACTCCCTTTCACAGAGACACACAAAGCATTTTTTAATTTTAAATATGTACACAACATAAAAATATACATATAGCAAATTTTAGTAGATTTCCCTCAAGTTTATTTTTAAACTGTTTATAAATCAAAGATAAAAAATATGCTAAACTGTGTTATTATAACATTTCTTCCATTACAGATGAGATGCCACATAAGACATATCAGGCAATCTTAACTGAAGTTCCCAAGGTGCTATTCGACATTAATCGCGTATCCTTTGATAAAATCTCTCCCTTGTATATTTTCTGTGGTCACAAGACATTATTAGCATAGAGTCAGAAATAAAGCAGATGGAGCGGGCGTTCCGGAACCTCAGGTATTTTGCATATATTAAGCACTAATACTCCACTTGAGATACCCTTTGCCTTTGGGCTTCATAAATACTTCATTAGGGCATACAGGAAGCCTAACTCCTCCACATTTGCTACATGTCTATAAGAAAGCCATCCATTCTGATTTGTGCTTATATACAATATACTTAGTATTGTATTTTTAAGACCTGAAGAAGAAAAATGCATTGGGGAATCCTAATAAAGTGTCCCATGGTTTAAACATATATCAAATTTAACATTATTTCAAAATACCATTTCATAAATTGATTCATTATTTTTAATCCTAAAAATAAATAAATAAATACAATTCAACTTTCTGTACTTGTGAAATTTATTTTTGTGCTTCAAAAATAATGAAGATTTTTTTATTAGACACAGACTTGTGACTGAGCTGAATACTGCATCATCAGTTTAATGATTAAAAAGCGCATTTGTCCTTAAATGAATAAATGATGTGTAGTCAGGCCTCCTGTCAGGCTCCCTGCATGCCCTTACCGCATCCAGCATCAAAAAGAACACTGAAGATATCTCTTGAAGTTCATGGTTGTCTGTAACAGGTTAATCTCTAAATGTCTACAAGGAAGAACAGTTAATACAACTATAACTCAAATATATGTATCAAGCACTAATATAGTCATGAGGAAATTGAAGAACTCTGCCAAATTCTCCAGTCTGAAATCGATCAAACATGTAATGAAGATGCAGTGCTAATCACTGGGGACTGGAACGTGCAAGTTAGAGACAAAGGGGACGGTCATTCACGGGAAAATACAGCCTTGATGATAAAAACCCTCCTTAAGGTCACATGACAGAATTTTGTAAGATCAGTGACTTCTTCATTACAACTGCTACTACAAAGTAGCAGAAACATCTACTGCGTGTACGTATCGGCTACTACAAAGTAGCAGAAACATCTACTACGTGTACGTATCGGCTACTACAAAGTAGCAGAAACATCTACTACGTGTACGTATCGGCCTCTGCAGATATAATGCACAGAAATCAAATTGACTACATGATGAGAGCATCATAAAACTTCCTTGCACGACGTTGCACTACCTTACAAGACGTTGCACTACCTTACAAGACATTGAACTACCTTGCAAGACGTTCAGCCACATCAAATAAACAAGCACAAGAAACTCCACTTTAAAGGGAAAAAAATGTAATATTGGGGCCCAGGCCAACACTTACATCAAAGAAGCCACCACAAAAATGTGAGACACCTGATAAGACTGAGTTGAGACCTGACCGATGCCCAAAAGCTAGCCGAGTCATCTAAAGCATGGAAAGACCCGATAAGACCGGGCTGAGACCTGGCCGAAGCCCAAAAATTAGCCAAGCCACCCAAAAATTAGCCAAGCCACCCAAAAATTAGCCAAGCCACCTAAAATTAGCCAAGCCACCAAGTCACCTAAAGCCCAAAAATTAGCCAAGCCATCTGATAAGACTTGACTGGGACAGTGAGGGTGTCAAAGAACTGGCCAAAATGTCCATTTAAACTCAGGTAGAGACACTGACCTTTAGAGAGCTAGGAACCAAGGAGACATCATCTCCTGCTCTCTCCAACTCTACCTGGGGTGAGCACACCGATGAAGCAATGCTGATTGGGACTATGGTGCTAATATGAAATGTGTGAGAAGTGTTGTTATTCTGCCTTTATGCTCATAGTTGTTACTCTGCCCTTATGCTTATAGTTGGTTGCCCTTAATAGTTTGAATAATATTTTAGATTGTTTGATGTGTGTTTGCAGTGAATAAACCAAGCATTTGAAAATGTCTAAGAGCGTTAAGTAATTATTGATCGCGCCGCTCATGACACTACATTGCTGGCAAAAAATGAGGTAAAATTTCAATGTAATCCTCCAAAACAAGGCCGGGGGCAAGTTGAAGATGAAGTTGAAGGAAATTAAAACAGATGTATGAGAACTAAAATACAACCTTAAGTATCTCCCATCTGAATTTAGAGAACAGCTCAAGAACATGTCTGACTTATTGAGCACTAATGACCAAAGCCCAGACCAGTTAGCATATGGCAATAAGAACATCAGACATGAAGAAAGCAAAAGGTTATTTAAAGACAAGAAAAAACAAAAAAAATTGTCAGGAGAAGCTGGAACTTGCTCTTTAACAGAGAGTATCTAAAGCAAATCAAAGAAATGATGAAGTAAAAGAGCTAGACAGAAAATTTCAAGAGGCCTCTTAACAAGACAAGGTAAAGCATTATAATGGAATTGCAAAGATCTGGACTTAGAAAACTAAAAGGGAAGAATATGCTGAGCGTATCTCAAATGGAAAGAGCTGAAGACATTTTCAAGCTTTGAGTTGCAATATTGAAACACTTCTTGGGGAAAATATTTGATGATGCAGGAAGCATAAAAGATTTGAAGCACTAACTGAAGAAATCTAAAGAATACAGCCTTTAATATGGATTAATTCTCAACATACAGAATGCAAAAATTCTCACAACTGGAATAATAGACAACATCATGAAAATTAAAGTAGTCAAGGGTTTTATTTCTCTTGGATCTACTACGGGCATAGCGCCTGGAGGCAGCAATCAAGAAACCCAACGACTTGCTGCACGGAGCGAGAGTGCAGCACAAGGACTCCTCGGCGTGCTCAACAGTAACTACGACACCCTGAAGACCACGGTGAGCCTGGCACAAGTGGTGGCATTTGTCACAGACTCCTACGCATGTGAAAGCTGGAGAAGAAAGTATGGAAGTCAACGTTGAGGCTGGTTACTAATATGGAGAGGACCATGAGCTGGCCGAAAAACAAACACATCTGTCTTCAAAGAAGACAGCCAGCACACTCCTGAGTGAGGAGAAAGATGGGACCTCATCTCACACACTGGACATATTGGGAGAGACTAGTGCCTGGAGGAATTCATCAGGAGAGGGTCAGGAAAGAAAGAGAGAGAGACCCTCAAAGAGATGGGTTGATGCCGTGGCTGCCAACAATGGCCTCAAACAACAGCTGGGAGGATAGGAGGTAAGGAGGTCGTCTTCCACTCTGTTGTACCTAAGGCTACTCTGAGTCAAAGCCAGGTTCATGGCACCGAACCGCAGCAGCAGCATACACTAGCTAAACAACTTCTGAGGTTATCTTTTGATTGGACGAGCATCCTCTACAGCTCTGACTTCTTCAAAGCTGCTTTTCTCGCACCACATTAGAGTTAGAATTACTATGCAGTAATTTTCTTGTTGAAACATCTGTGTATACTTAGCACCATTAATGCAGAGAAGCATAACAGAAAGTAATTACAGGCCTGTATTTACATCCACTTGTATTAAGACAAAGCGTATTGTGCAAGCAAGGGGTAACTACAGAGTTTCTATTTAACAAGTTTTCACTCGGGCAGCTGTCATTCTGGCTAAGAGAGTGAGCCACACGTCAAATGAGAATTATTTTTCACTTCATCGATCAGAGTCAAAAAGGAGTGTTTAAAAGTAAACAAGACCTCCATATGACTAAAATCAACAGTTGGTGGAATGCTGAAGAGAAGCAAAAAATTAAAAACTCATGCATATCACTTTTCATTCCTACTCAAATCACATTCAAACAAGTTATTTCAACCAAATATTCATCAGTTCCCTTTTGATGAGGAACGCAGAGCAGGCCTCCTCTCATTCCTAAACTTTACCGTGAATGCGGAAGAAACGGGCTAGAGAGTGAAGAAGGGGTAGAATGGGAAAGAGCAAGCTAATGGGGCACATAGCCCTAACAATGAACGAGAACAGGTCTTGTCTAACACCAGGCGTCAAAGAGCTAAAAGGGAAATTTGAGGTTTTAGAAAATAGAAAAAGTGCTTTAGATGACTTTGCCTCTTATGGAAAATCCCCTTAGGCCTTTAAAGCCACACAAATCAGAAGAAATAAGCATGACTGAGATACTGAAACTAACTAAATAATAAAGCCCTAAGTCAAACCCGTCTGTCAAGCGAGGATCAGAGAGCTTCACGTTTCTCCCACAAAGCAACTGGTAGGTTTGACGACCAACGTGGTGGATTTAAGTGCTTAAGCCCCGTGCTTACTGCACCACCCTACCTCACTCAAAACTCCCTGCCATCCGGCTGACTCGAGCTCGTGGCGAGTCTGTAGGGCACAATCTGCCTGCTCCTTCGTGTTTCTGAGAGTGCAAATCCTGTTTCTGAGAGTGCAAATCCTCTTGGGAGTAGCTAGCCCCCTCTTTCGTTGAACACTACTTCACCAGGGCTGCATTAAGCTCACTGCCATTGAACGAATTCCAGCTCAGACCGTGTCTACAGGCCAGAAGAGAACCACACCTGTGGGTTTCTGAGACTCAATTTTCACAAGCCTAGAAAGCCTCAACTTTCTCCCTCCACGGGCTCTGTTGTTTTGAACTACTGACCTTGTAGGTCTACTCTGAGACACTGTGAGAACTGACTGATGGCAGTGAGCTTGGTCTTACTCCGGTTTGGAATTTTTATGGAAGCAGTCTGCCATGGCGTTCTCTCTTGGAGTCCCCAGGTGGGTTTGAACTATCTAACTTTCTGTTGCCAAGCGCAATGCTTAAGCATTTCACCACTGGGACTCCTTATAATTAGTCTGTTAACTATTAAGCTAACAACTCAGAAATTTTTAAAAATTGGCTTATCCATTCAGAGATAATAAAATTTACCCCCAAAGAAGAGGTTCCTGCCAAATGAATTGTTTACATCCCTTTGAAATTATGGTCTTATGAAATTAAAAGTATGGACTAGAATAGAAAAAGCAAACATAGCCAACAAGTCATGTATTCGTGGGTCTGATCATCTTCATTTTCACACCCTGACATAATTAGTGTAAAATGTAATGAATGTGGAATTAAATTCACCAAAAATACCTCTGTTTATAATGATAACTAATTTCAAAGTCATCTGGCACAATTTTCCTTTTACTGAAATTCGATCTGGGTTTTTGTTTGTTTGTTTTTTAATCCATTTATTATTGGGGATCAATGTGTCCTCTATCCAGCCCAAACCAATTTTTTTAAATACTGCAGGAAAATCAAAGTTGCCTCGTGTAAGTGAGAGCCCAAATGACTGGATGTTAAGTAAAAGGGAAGCTGATTTCTCTCTTATTCAAGAGTCAAAAGGCACACTTTTCGACCTGTTCAGGCAGTTCTTCTACACAGTCCATGGGGACTGGGAGTCTTCCCCGTTTCTCTCACTAAGGTCCTTTTCCTAGAAACCTGGAATGACAGTGACCATCAAACTTCCAGAAAGCAGGAAAAAGACAAAGAAAAAGAGGAAGAGGCAAAACATATATATTTCTTTTTCAGAAAGAATCCTGGAGGCCCTCACAGTTATATCTTATTATTGGGCAGAGCATTGCTACATCTTGCTATAAGAGAGCCTGAGGAATATTTTTCTTCTAAGCAGGACTTCAAACAGTTTTTCCTGGTTCAGTCATGACTGATGAACCAAAACCAGAATTGATAAAATGTGGGTGTACCAAGACAATAACTGGCGCAGGTTGTCAACATCTGGTTATAAACTTAATCTCCCTATTTGAAAATGAAGCCGTGTGCACAGAGCACTGGAATCTCTTGAACAGCGTGCTGGAAACAAAGGTGCCCCGATCCAGGGTGATCGCTGACCACATTACTTTGAACATGTGTCCCTTGCCACAGAGTTGGCAATAATCCAATCTCCCACATCAGGTTACTAAACAGGATCATTATGCCATTCTGAAGGAGCCTGGTATTGCAGGAGGTAAGTCATGGCATTGAGAAATGTGGTTTTGTACTGCCATAGAAAGTTAGTCTCTGAAACCCACAGGGGAAGCTCTCCTCTGTCTTAGAGGGTCGCAGGGAATTTGGGGATTTATACCTCTTGTGAGTCTCCTATTCCTGGACTTTAGCCTGTAATTTCTTCCCACTGTGATTACCATTTCAGAACTAGTTGAAACCAGTGGTCCTGGGCCAGATAAATCCCAGGGTCTCTGAGAAGAATGGCCATCGGTCTCTTTCAAAAAATCTTAAAAGGGATCATAAAATGACACAGGTCATGATTTTTTAATAATCAGTTAAAATGAACTTTGTAAAGGTGACATATTATTTGGAAACTTTGTCCAGCAAGTCTGCTCCTTAAAATCTATTGTGAAGAAAAATAACATGTTGAATGTATTAAAAGTACAAAAACCACAATAGGAGACAAATGGAAAGCTAAAAGACCAACAATAGACAATATGTAACTATTTACAATTCTGTATAATAAAATAGCATCATGCAGCAGCAAAGAAAATACCTATGAATTTTATATAGACCAAAAACATACTAAATGAAAGATACAAATTTCCATTAACTACTATGTCAATAATTCAATAAAAATTGGCCTGGGAAAGACTTTGAAAAGGAATACACCTAAATAGCAGCAATGATCATCCGGGCAGATAAACTTAAGAGTAGTTTCTTCTTTGTCTTTTCATTTAAAATTCATAATGCAATGTAATATTAATCATAATATCATAACTCAGATAATGATTATGTATCTTAGCTTTATTTTACATTTTAAATCCTTAATGGGCTATTTTATATCATTCTCAGTATTCAAATCTGTTATGTGTAATATGTATAATTTTAAATTATACATATTAATAATGTCTTAACTTTAGGTGACTTGAGCTTATAAATGTATACAATTTTGAGCTCTGACATTATGCTTATGATACTATTAATTAATTCTATTGTTTGGAAATAGTTTTAATGTCTGCAACAAAAGGTTTAAGTGTTGAGCGAGACTCACAGTCCCTCTCTTTTAACAATAAAGACTGACTAGAAATGGATCCTAGCAAGAGCACGAATGTTAAATAATACATTTTGCTAAATAACATACCAGCTATTTAGAATTTATATCAAGAGTTCACAAGGGCATTATTATTTGTCACTTACCAGCTATTATTCAGTAGTAATGCCTAGCACTATTTGGATTTTTCTAGAGGAGATATCTGTTGCCAAAGTAAATCCAGGAAGTGTTGGGAACTATTTAAATAATTCAGACCGAATAGCAACTTTCTTGGTTAGCCAGGTTCAGAGAGCTCTCTGAGCTATCTGAAGACCGGAATTCATCGTGCAAACATGTTACAGAAACAAAACGACTCATCTTTTCCAATATATAGAATATTCCAATCTATAGATTTCATGTGGGAGGAACAGTGTATCACGAGTGCACTAAAGAATCCACAACCACTGACTCATGGCAACTTTGCAGGACAGAGTAGAACTGCTTTGCAGGGTTTCCAAGACTACAATATTGACAGGAGTAGGCAACTTACCTTTCACGGGTCAGCTAGTTACAGTTATAGTTAGCAGTCTAATATCTAGCCCACGATGCCACCAGGGTTCCTTATCAAGAGCAAAGTCAGATGAATAAAAAGAATGGCAACGCAAACAAACTCACAAAAATGGTTCCAGACTGAACTTTCTCTATGTAAACAGGCAGATCATAATTTATGATTCAATGGAATTCACACTCACTGCCATATATGAAAAAAATCCAGGACCCCTAAAGACAACCACTGACAATCCTGTGGGATAATTTTAGTCTGTCCTAAAGAGTGGTTATGAGTTACAATAGATTAAACTGTAATGGGTTAAGGGTTTCCTTGTTTTTGTTTTCGTTGACAGCTTATAAGGTAGCTAATTACAACCTGAAGTTGACCACAAAATTCTTAAATTGGAGACACGGGTGTGAGAGAGGTGACCAGCAAAAGAGACCTATCTTTAAAAATAGAATATGTGCTCACATACAATATCATAAGCTTTAGTCAGAGTTTTACCTAGAAATAACTTATTTATTAAATAAATGACTTCTAAATACCACGAATTAAGTAAAACATTCTGAATCATGATATTTAATTTATGTGCATTCCTATCTCAACTGTATAATCTTTGCAAGGACATCTTTCTATCCCATTGTTAAGGCCCCAGAGAAAGTTCTTTAGCACTGGTGGAGACATCATTACAGTGACTCCTATAAACAATGCCCTCTATTAATTCACCGGGGATTTCCTGCCGGATCTGTTAGCCACCGAGCACCAAGAAGAGCGTCATATGTAAGATACATCCTGACATTATGAATGCACCCGTCACTGCAACCATTTCCAAAGTAGTTCATTTTATAGTCACTCAGATTTTCAACTGTGAATTTTATTACTGGGCTGCTTGAAAGATTCAAGTCGGTTCATAAATGAAAGGTACGATTATTTTGGATTGACAGTTTTGTCAAAGGAAGAAAATCTGTAACTACCAGGGAAATGTGCACCAAAGTGATTCAGCAGGTAAATTAAAAAGACAGGCTGCTATAAGCAGATATGTGATTATTAGGATTATAGTTAATGGGAAGGAAGGAAATGTAGAGAACATAATGATATCAGAAAAGTATGAGAACTGACTTGTTAGTACTTAATGAGGAAAATGATTATATTTCACCCCAAAGTCCTATCATGGCCCTTGCAGTCACTCTAATTGATTGGCTGGGTTAGTTAATGAGGTGCTGCATGCTAGACATTTTAAGCAAAGGCATCTATTCTTATTTTATGATAGCACAGATTGATTGGAGAGTATCCACTGGAGACTGGCTGATGTTTCCAGATATCTCATATATTCGTTTCTCTTATCTGCTGTGCTGAGATATTGTTCTACACTGGAAAATAGACATTGAGTACTACTTTTAATAAGCTAATTCTAACTTTATGTTCACAGTACGGTTCTACATTCAGCCTAAAGAAAAACAAACATCGTAGTAAACATATTTAAGAGAAATCAGGAAGACATAGTAAATGCAACAAAGAAAATACATTACATAATTTTCAATAAAATTGGCCTAAGCTATTTCCCTATTTGAAAATTCTAAAATCACAAATGGTACATGTATTAGGCAAATAAAAATGTGATTCTAAGCTTTGTCGAGAATTAGTAGCTTGTTCAAAATAAAAACTAATTGCTTTCATTGACAGAAATGCATCCACAAAAATTTCCTAGTAGTAAGGAAAAGGTGAGCCTTTACTGAATATTTCTGACTGACTTCATATATGAAAACCAGGAGCCTCGTGTCATTGAGTTGATTCCAACAGATGGGCCGGGTTAGTAAGGGGTAGCGAGACCTCATAGAAGCTCTCTGAGGGCGTGCGTTTTTGCAAGAGCAGATAGCCTCATCTTGCTCCTGGGAGATGGTTAGGAAGTTTGAACTGCCAACCTTGCTGTTAGCAGTCCAATGCTCCCCTGCCAGGGCCACTCATATAACTCCCAAAAGGTGGTTTTTGTGACCATTTAAAAGTATCAGAATGTTTGAGCATTTATGCTTCGTACAGTACTTAGTACAGTACTTTACATATACAAAGGACTCAGAATATACTTGCCAGTTCTACAGCCTGTTAATACAGACTAGGGATCTGGGGAAAGATGAGTGTCGAAGTCTTTGTGCTGGACATGGAGATGATAAAGACTATACCTAATGAGTGGACAGTCAGATATTAATTCACACTCAGTGAAAACGTATTTCAGTGGATGCAAGAAACTAAAGAATAATAGGTAACATTACAATTTTGTTAATATATTAAATGCCTAAATTTCTAAAAATTTGGCATAGCTAAGCATCCTCATATATATTTGTGTATAACACCATTTGGTCACTGGAAATAGAAATATAAAAGTTTTGCTACATTTATAACTGCCTTCAAAAATTTGAGCCACCTTTTCCTTCTTTTTTGAGGGCATTGGTTGTGATTAATTTAAACTTTATAATAAAGAGTGATCTTGTCATATTTAAATGTAAATATTATCCTTTTACTTGAGGACAGTGAATCATCAGGAGCTATAGGTTTCAGGGATTTGTAGTATCAAGAAGTTGGGATACCCCCTGATTTCCTCATTTTAATAATTTTTATAATTTCATAACTCATTTTAATAATTCCATAGGATTGGTAAGGAATTGAGCACTACTACTCAGCAAAAGTAGGAACCATCTTGGCCCTTTAATTACAAGGGTTGTTTGGCTAGGTGTCTTTATCTACACAGCGCAGAGGAGAATTTGCTTGAGCCTATTCAAGGCACTCTTGGTTATACTATACAAGGGGGTACACCCACCCCCAAAACAAATTTTTTTCAAATCTACGTATTTAATTTTTTTTTACAAAACAACCTTATCACCTTCAAAGTTCTCTCAATTACACTAATAAATTTGTCAAATCTGAGATTCCATCGTTTGGATGGCTGACAGCACCTCCCTCGCTTTTTCCTTCATCTTTCCTAAGTCATCAAATTACAGTCCGTTCATGTCCTGTTCCATTCACGGAGACAACAAAAAAAATCACATAAAGTGAGGTCAGATGAGTAAGGTGCATGGGACAAGAAAGGATTGCTGTTTTTTGCCAAAAACTGACACACTGAGATGGCTGTGTTGGCAGGTGCATTGTCATGGTGGCAAACCATTTCCCCTTCTGCCACACATCAGGCCTTTCTAAATTTTTTTATTAATCATTTTATTGGGGGTGCTTCCAGATCTTATAACAATCCTTAATTCAACTGTATTAAGCACACTTGTACATATGTTGTCATCATCATTTCCAAAACATTTTCTTTTTATTTGAGCCTTTGGTATCAGCTCCTGCTTTTCCCCCTCTCTATCCTACCATCCCATCCTCCTGAATCCTTGATCAATTACATAGTATTATTATTAGTTCGTATCTTACATTGTCCGTTGTCTCCCTTCACCTATATTTCTGTTATTCATCCCTCTGGTGTGTGGGGGTGGGGTGGGGAGAGGGGGGTTATATACAGAAATCTGGCATTTTTTGTCACACAATGTTATGCAATTTTTTCAGAACCTCTAAATAGAAAGCTTGATTAACAGTCTGATGAGGTGGAATGAACTCCTAGTGCACTAAAAGTAGACATTTTCATCCATTCAGGAAGTTGATGGATGTCCATAACAAGCTTTGTTTTGATCAAGATTTCACCTCTTTTGAAATGAGAAAACCACTTGCACACCCTGAGTTTTTCCACAGTGCTGTCCTTGTAAGCTGTGTTCAACATCACAACAGTTTCTGCAGCATTTTTCAAGCAGGAAACAAAATTTTACAGCTGCATGCTGTTGTCTTAAATTGGCCATCACCAAAAATGAGGTTGGAGTAAAACTGCTCTTACAAAAAAAGTCACTGTGACCAGAGAGAACCTTCCCAGGCGATGCCACTGGTTGCACTAATTCACATTGATTTACTCCATGCACAGAGAGCAGGAAAAATGTGTATTACCAAAGCTTCACTCTGCCTAGCAGAATTCTGATTTGGGGGGGTACCCTCTCATATGTCAAGGTAACAGGTAATAATAATAGGTCTTAGCATCAGTGTTTTTGATAGAATATGAGGTAACAAATATTTAACCCCCCAAATTCCATGTAGGGCAAAAGAAATGTCTGTACCTAAAAGATAGGCAATGAGTACTTGTTGAATAAAACAAAAAATTTAAAAATCCTAATGCCATTGAGTTGATTATGACTCATAGTAACCCTTTAGAATAGGGTAGAATTGCCCCTGTGGGTTAAAACACAGTAACTCTTTCAGGGAGTTACAAGGGAAAGCCTTTTCTTCCTCTTACAGAGCAGCTGGTGGTTTAGAACTGCTGATCTTTGGGTTAGCAGCCCAACATGTAACCACTAGGCCACCAAAGCTCCTCTAAAACAATATATATAGCATACATAAGAAAAATATAAAAGCAAGAGCTCTCTGAAGGTAAAAACAATGGTACAGCTTTTAAATGTTGTGATCTATATCTTCTTTCTCTACTTCCTCAAGAGACTTGAAACTGGAGTGCATTTGGTTGTGTTTCACTGTTTACTGTTTGTAACATTCACTTTTAAAAAGAGTTAGAAAGCACATTTTACATGACCCTGGTTGGAACAACGTGGTCTCGCTATTATTTGTTTTAATGATGCAATGTGCTGAGAGGGACATTACTTTTGATGAAACTCCGGCTCAAAATGCATCACTTGGATATCATAAACGAGAATGCACCAGGCAGACCTAAATTGAGGAAAATTCTACACAGCAATACGGTCCCTATTTTTCAAGAATGTCAAAGTCAAGAACAATAAAGGTGAGGAAACTGATAAAATACAATGCATGGTGCTAGACTGGATTCTTCATTAAGAGAAAAACAATTACAGAAGCCAGTAATGGGGCAATTAGTGATATTTCCATATGAATCGTGGGTTTAATAGTAGTGTTCTTGCCAGTATTCAGATGTCTGACTTGAAGAGTTGCAATGCTGTCATGTAAAAGGAGATCTTTCTTTTTTTTCCTAAGTCCACAATTTATTTTCACATATTACAATACAAATAAAAACGGTTCTGGGATTTTTGCCCACTACAAAAATAATTCTCTTTTTCACGGAAAGGCAGAGCATGTCTTCCATGTTGTGCCATTAGAAAATACCAAGTCACAGCACCGTGATCTCCTGGTGGAATAGTACAAGTAGTACCAGACTGTCCAGTCAAGTCATTCCTGACCAACTGAGGACCACTGTAGGACAAGCCAGGCCCTCATCACTGGGAGCCCAGGCATCATTGGCAGGTGGCCTTGGTTGGGTGGCATCATTCCAGGAGCAGGTTCCACTGGCATCATTCCAGGAGGGCCCAACATTGGCATCATAGGTGCTCCCCTCCCCCACGGGAGGTGCCTACATCATACCTGCTTGAAGAGGACCTGGGAAAATGGGAGAAACGGAATAACTGCTCCTGCCAGAGGAGGCCCAGAGAACGGAGTAGGACGTGTCTTTCCTTCTTGAAAGGCAGTCATTGTTTTGCCACTCAGGTTCTGAGTCTGCGCCACCATCCAGTTCTGATTGTCGTCTCTCTCATTCTCTTTGGGCTTCCTACCACTGCCAGGTGTCTTTCTCACCTCACAGTAAGTATCAAAGTCATCACAGTAAAACGTGGGCATGCGGCTTGGTTGGCCAGCTGCTACTCCATCAGGAAACCTTTGTTCTTAAACATAGGTAATTCTGTCTGGGTTTATACAGGTAGGTACAACATCCTTATTTTACTATCAATCAGTTCGGGTGGGGGGGGGGGGGGGGGGGGGGAAGTACAGATAGATAGAATGATAAATCAAATGAGGCAAATGTAAGCAATTAAAGGAGCTGGACACAGAATATAACTTGCAAATTTTCTCTAAATTTGAACTATGTCAAAATAAAAATTATTTAAAATATTATAACCGATGAAAATATGATACAACTGCTTGTCTCCAAAGGTACAAGTGTTTACATGACCCTGGTTGAAACAACATGGTCTCGCTATTATTTGTTTCAATGATGCTGGAGATTCTTATTAAATCCCAAAATACAAATGTCCTACAATCGGAGTGCTTGAGAAGCACATGCAAAAACCATTCTCAGGAAGTCTGGAGAGGGGCAATTTAGTCTTCACGGGCAGAGAAAATAGAAGAACAAGTACATTTCAGTTGAACAGTGCCTGCGCAGTGGATTGAAACTGTCAAAAAGTAAGTTTATGAAACATGCTGTCAGAAAATTCATCCACATAAAATCTGCTCAAACCTAAAAGAGATGAAATGCGATAAGCTCCCTGAGCTTTATGAGTCCTGAAAACCGTACGGATGCCGTTTTCAAAGGAAGGACAGTTAAGCATGTGTTTGTTTTTCTTTGATTCTCTGGGGTTTTCAAATTGGTACTATTCAACCATGCATTAGTAGATCTATGACTTAAAAAGAACTCACATGGGAAAAGACAGTTGGTGAAATTATTGAGTAGTATAGGAATCACTGTTCAGAAATGAGAAATTGATAAGCCTTTTCAAGATCCTTCTAAAAGGTGATGTTGGCAACTGTGGGTTCTTGAATAGACTGGAAAGGGTGACTAATATTCAAGGGAGGCTCTTCATTTACATTTACAGTGACTTTTTATTCTCAAAGAGGATCCTAGAAAAAGGCTGAGGGCACTTCAGTTGACAATATGAAGTCTCAAGTAATAAGTTATTTGTTATATAATCTATTCCTTCGTAAGCATCTAAAGTCCACATTAGCTATTTGATAAAAAGTGAAATATCTGTGAATATATGATTAGCACAAATTCAACAAGTTTAGGCCCTGGCATATCAATGTCAGCAATATGACCTTATTTTTGAGAAACGCGCGCGCGCACACACACAGTCTTTTAGTCACCACCTAACCTCTTCTAGCCATCAAGACCATGAAATCCGATGGATTTTTTAAGGTCTCCCTGTCAAGATCTTAAAATGAAATGCCCTCTTTCAATGTAATTTTCAAGCCCTAAGGAACAAGCATTTTATTGCACTCATTGCATGCAAAGTCATAACTGTAGATGTCTTTATATTTTTCTTATAGTTCTTCATATTTACAATCACAAGTCATATTTTTCAAAATAGCCTAGAAGGGGGAAATAACCTTAACTGATGGCATAACACTTGTTTGTGTCCATATTAAGCCAAACATGGAATATGAGCGATATTCATATCTTGAGTAGTACAGAGTATTATGAAAAATAGACTCAGAGACAAGTAAACCTTAAAAATATGTCAACATAGATTTCAATTTCTGGGAGAATACAATCAATATGAATAACAATAATAAGTGGTATATCAAAATCAATTCAATTTATGAATGCAAATGTTGGAGAAATTGGTCCTTTTTGATTAACTGAGTGCTCTAATAAAGTATAAAGCCAAGTTTAAAGTTATTGGATTGTGAATTTTAGAATTTTACTGCTTTCTTTTTAACCTAAAATATGTAAGGGGGGGGAATAAGTGGTTAGATTTAAATACTTCTAAGTCTTCTTTGTTTTCAAAGATTCTATGAATACAAGGGAAAGGACTTTGTTTTAATTTCAAATTATGGGAAATGTAGGATGTTTTATCATGAGATTTTGGTTCTCCACCCAGGACAACACACAAAAGATTATAACATTATACCTAGCAATTTCACTCCAGATCAGAATCTTTTAAAATGCTCTTCTTACACATATATAAGATACAAAGATTCTAACCAGAACACTAATTTTTAAATGTTACTCATTTTGAATCATTTCAGGGAATTTTTATCACAAGTGTTGGTTCCTAGGTAATTCAAACTGCACTATGATTTTGTGAAACAGGGGGGTTGGGGTTGGGGGGTAAATCTATGTAAAGGTGCCCTAGGCTTGTTCCTTACTAGTTCTTTCTATTACTTTCTCCAGGGAAGGCTGGCAAAATAAATTTTTTCCTGTTGAATTACCTTTGTTTTTCAAAGGCTCTATTCTTTCAGTTTCTAGATTAAAAAGTAACTGTAAACTATCTTTATAAAATAAAAATTTTATTTTTAATAACATTTTAAAATTGGATCACTCAATTATGACTCATGGCTCAATTTAATGTTCATATTTTCTATTCTTTATTTTTTGCCTCCAAATTTCAATATACTATTATTAGTTTTACTGATGAAAGAAAGGCAATGAAAGAGGGTATCGGGTATGAGTTAACATTTAAATATAATTTGGATACATGTTCGAAAAAAGAAAACATCTTTTCCTTTCTGATAGTTTCCACTTACCTAAAAATGAAATGAGTAATAGGCCAGAAACAATGTTATTTTATAATTCTTATATAATATAGATCTATATTCAGATAAAAAGTTTACTAACTTATAAACAAAACCAAACGTACTGCTCTTGAAGTTGATGCTGATTCATAGTGACCCTATAGGACCGGGTAGAATTGCCTCTGTGAGTTTGAGACCGTAACTCATTGGGGAACAGAAAGGCCTGTCATTGTCCCACACTAACTTACACTTAATAGAAAATAAGGCATTCCAATGATCATAGTACATTATTCCTGAAGTTTTTAGCTTACAGGTTTTGGAAATTATTGCTTATTTATTCATAGATCATATTAATAAGTTATTGTTTTCATCATGGGCCATAATAGTTGTCATGTTGGAAGATATCTTTTTATTTTGTTTAACATTTTATTGTGGTTTGGGTGAATGGGAAGAATTATCTTAGAGACGCACCATAAATCACTTGCTGTAAACTGAGGACACTATGTTTACTTTGTTCTTCTGAGACTGCCACCAATTTTACTATCATAAGTTTGAATCCCGGACATTGGATGATAATATGTATTTTCAGAGGTCAATGAAAAGAATTATCAGCACCCTCTTCATCACCTGGAGTCTCTGATTTTATACCAGCTTTCTTGTATTGGTATTTCATTTTTTACCTGAATTGACATGATATCTCATAACCCTGGATGAGGAAAAAAAGATATTTTATGAAGGTTTGGAATGGGAATTTAAAATTCAGAAATAATGATGAATGCCCAGGGCAAAATTCTAAAGTAGCTGCAGTTCATTTTTAGAGCCACCCCTTCTCTCTAGCACCACTTTCATACTTCTGGTTTCTTGTGCCCCAGATTCGATCGCCCTATGTACTCTCCTGTAGCTAAAGCTCAAATCTAATACACATGCTTCACCAAAGTACCCTATTAGCCACTTTTCCCTTCGCTTCCATAAAAACTTATCCATTTCATATGCTATTACTTTTATGCTAGCTGGCTTTTAGAAAGTAATCTGATGAAATCATCTTACTAAAAATATTAATGACTAATAGGCCTTAGTCTTCCAACTGTATTTTCATTTTACAAATTTCTATAGGAAAAAGTCAAACTGATTCCAAAGAAATAAATCACTAATGATGGAATCTCATCCAGAACTATAACTATAAACTATATCTAGGCCAATGTGTATTTTAATGTTTCAAGTTAAATTATGTCAGGATTGCCTAAATGTGCATGAGCAGGGCCCAAATCATTTTTCTCAATCACTCTCTTATTAATTGAGTCTACAGTTTATTATAACTTTGCCTGAATATATAATTATTATGTGTATATGTCTATATAATATTATACCTTTCATTATATATACATACATACACATACATATACATACGGTATTGCTATAAAAGCATGTTGTTGTTCTTGTTACACTTCTGAGAACAATCTTTCCATCTCTCTAACCCAGTGGTTCTCTACCTGTATCTCGCAACCCCTTTGGGGGTCGAATGACCCTTTCACAGGGGTCACCTAATACATCCTGAATATCAGACATTACATTATGGTTCATAACAGTAGAAAAATGATAGTTATGAAGTAGCAACGTAAATAATTTTATGGTTGTTGGGTCACCACAACATGAGGAACTGTATTAAAGGGTCACAGCATTAGAAAGGTTGAGAACCACTGCTCTAATCCTTTCCGAAATTAATTCTCCACTCTTCCATTTACACCATATCAAACAGCAGTTTGGGCATCCAGAGGGTCTCAAGTCCTATTTCTTTGTAACGTTCTTTGAGTGTGGGAAACAAAAAATAAGTCTGAAGGGGCTAAATCCGAACTGCAGAGTAGATGAAGTAAGGTAACCGAATGAAATTCTCCTAGCACAGCCCTTCCTACATGAAGAAAAATGAGCTGCTGTATTATCATGAAAGAAAATAATTCCGAATAAGCCCCTGTGATCATCCTGGGTCCTTCAAGAGATCCTATCAAAGTTACCCCTTTGTAATTCTGATAAATAGCTACTACAACCTTCTGAGCTGGCCGCTCTGCTTAGAAGTTTACTTTCCCAGCAGAGTACTTTGCCAGTCACTGTTTTCATTAGATTCTGCTCTCTGGATCACGGTGGTAAAGCCAAGACTTTTCGCCTGTAATGATTTGTTCCATACTTTCCTCCATCTGCCTTGGTCTTTTGAAAGGACTGATGGAATAGCCAGCTCGTTGAGCTAGCTGATCTTTGCACAACCCATCAAGCTTGCTGAGCCCACGATGTTCACTCAAAACTGAAGATGCTGATCCCTGTGAAGGTCCCAGCTTCAACAGCTAACAATTCAATAGTAGTTCTATAGTTTTCTTCCACCTATTTCTTTATTTCAACCACAAGAAGCACCTTTTTCTTGAAGGCACTTCAGAGAAACTGAGGCAAGTAGATTACTTTGAAAACTTGTCCTTAGCCGTACACTGATCACAGAGACTCTTTAAACGTGTTTTCCCCCCCAAGGGTTTGTTCTCTCAGGGGCTAGCATTGCTACCAACACACAGCCTTCAGCTAGACCTTGCTCAAGAGTAAAACTCTTTTTTGGGAAGCTCCATTAAGTAACCAGTTGATGTAGAGACCACCCCAGCTTCAAATCTCTCCTTGGAATTTGCTGAGATCTTTGTTGAGAACACATTCAAACCCAACTTCTCCTCCTTCTATGACCGTACGTACATTAAGAGAACATTCTGCAACAAACTTCTGGCACACTGCTCTCCAAGCCACAGTTTGCTTCCCCAATTCATAATAGCTGGTGCCAGGCCTGGTCTAGAAAGAAGACTTCAAGATTAAGATTTGAGCATTGGATCACCCCACACTAATGACCACGAGAACCCTATCACTGAGAGCAGAGAGAGCGCACAGAACTTCTTCTTCTATCAGTGCAGTACAATTATTAAAATTGCCACAGGAGGTAGGGTTTTGAGGCATTTGAGAATATTGTAAAATAGTGTGTGTGTGTGTGTGTGTGTGTGTGTGTGTGTGTGTGTAAAATGGAAGAGTGGTTGTTCCTAAGTACAATCTATTATTTAGAAAGAGTTAAATCCTACTTTAAAATAGGAACAAAGTTGGGACAACCAGAGGGCCTTCTTATCAGCCCATAAAAAGCTCCCATCTCCTGCAGAAGGAAGGTTAAAAAAAAAAGCTGTGGACATGACTCAGTCACAGCATTGGAGAGTTCCAAAGACCTTTAGACTCAACATAAATGAGACCCCAATAACAAGATTAGTATTCCAACTGGAGAGGGATGATATCCTAGCATAGGGGATAAGGCTATCTGGATGAATATACCCCAAAATATCAACTATCTAGATTCGCTTGAATTTTTTGAGCCTGTATAAATAGATTAGTGGATAAATGTTGGACTGCTAACCACAAGGTCAGTAGTTCAAAACCATCAGCTACTCTGTGGGAGAATGACAAGCTTTCCACTCCCATGAAGAGGTGCAGTCTCAGAACCCATGTGGGGCAGCTCTACCCTGTCCTGTAGGGTCACTACAAGGTGGAATCAATTCGATGGCAGACAGTTCATTTTATGCTGTTGTTGTTTTTCATTGAAGCCTTGAAGATAGTGAAGAATTCCATTCTCAAATCAACCTCACCTCTCCCTTTGATCACTGGGCCAATAACTAGTGTCAAGTCACAACCTGGGGAGATCATAAGCTAGGCAGCATGGACTAGAAAGAGCTAAAAAGCATACAACCAACTGTTTTTTAAGGAAGGGGACAGAAAACAACACTAGAAAAGTGAGAAGCCTAGAGAAGCAATGGTTTATACTATGTGAAGTAGAAATCACGGAATTTTCATAATTTTCATCGAAGATCAAAGAAGGGATTGGAAGGCTCAGATAACTGTCATGCTTGAAGTTAATCTAACGGCTGTTCCACGTTATTGTTGTCAGGTGACATCAAATCAGCTCTGACCCATAGCTACCCTATGCAGACAGAGCGAAGCACTGCCGGTCCTGCACTATCCTCACAGTTGTTCCTATTCTCCAGCCCATAACTGCAGCCGCTGTGTCAATCCATCCCATAACTGCAGCCGCTGTGTCAATCCAGCCCATAACTGCAGCCGCTGTGTCAACCCATCCCATAACTGTAGCCGCTGTGTCAATCCATCCCATAACTGCAGCCGCTGTGTCAATCCAGCCCATAACTGCAGCCGCTCTGACCCATAGCTACCCTGCACTATCCTCACAGTTGTTCCTATTCTCCAGCCCATAACTGCAGCCGCTGTGTCAACCCAGCCCATAACTGCAGCCGCTGTGTCAATCCAGCCCATAACTGCAGCCGCTGTGTCAACCCAGCCCATAACTGCAGCCGCTGTGTCAACCCATCTCTTTAAGGGCATTCTTCATTTTGCTGCCCCTCTATTTTCCCAAGCATGATCTTTTTCTCCAGGGACTGGTCTCTCCTGGAAACATGTCCAAAGTTTGTAAAATGAAGTCTCACCATCCTAGCCTCTAGAGAACATTCTAGTCTTACTTCTTCCAAGACAAGATAGTTTTGTCCTTTTGACAATCAATGTAATTTTCAATATTTCTTAACCAACACCACAATTCAAAGCATAGATTCCTTTTCAGTCTTCTTTATTCAGTGCCCAATTTTCAATGGAAAATGCCATGGCTTGGGTCAGGCTCACCTTAGTTCTAAAAATAACATCCTTGTTTTTCAACATTCTAAAGAGGTCTTGTGCAGCAGGTTTACTTAATGCAACATATCTTTTGATCTCTAGCCTGCTGCTTCCACGAGCATTGATTGTAGATACAAGTAAGACAAAATCCTTGACAACTTCAATCTTTTCTCCATTTCTCATGTTATCTATTGGTCCAGTTGTGAGGATTTTTATCATCTTGACATTGAATTGTAAATCCATACTGAAAGAACACGCCTTAATCTTCATCAGTAAGTATTTCAAGTCCTCCTCATTTCAGCAAGCAAGGCTTGCATATCTCAGGTTATTAATAAGCCATCCTCCAATTCTGATGCCCCATTCTTCTTCATATAATCAGCTTCTCTGGTTTGCTCAACATACAGAATGAATAAGAATGGGAGAGAATACAACCCTGGTGCACACTTTGATTTTTAAGCCATGCAGTCTTCACTAGTTCTGCCCTCACAATTGACTTTTGATCCATGTACAATTTATGAATGAGGACAATGAAGTGTTCTGGGATCCCATTCTTCTCAAGGCTACCCATAATTTGTTATGATCCACAGTTTTAGGCTTTCGTCTAGTCATTAAAACATAAGTAAACATCTTTTTGGTATTCTCTGCTTTCAGTCAAGATTCATTTGACATCAGCAATGACATTCTTTGTTCCGTATCCTCTTCTGAATCTGGTCTAAACCTCTATCAGATCACTGTCAATGTACTGATACAACCATTGTTGGATAATCTTCATCAAAAATTGGCATGTACTGTCAATGATAGAGCTCTATAATTTGAGAATTTTGTTTGGTCACCTTCTTTGGAATGAGTACAAATATAGATCTCTTCCAGTCAGTTGACCAACTAGCTGTCTTCCAATTTTCTGGCTTAGATGAGGAAGTGCTTCCAATGCTTTATGAGCTTGTTGAAACATTTTAATTGGTATTCCATCAATTCCTGGAGTTTTATTTTTAACTAATGCATTCAGTACAGCTTGAACTTCTTCCTTCAGTACCACTGATTCTTGCTCAAATGCTCCTCCTGAAATGGTGGAAAGCTTACTAGTTATTTTGGTACAGATTCGGTGTATCTTTTCTATCTTCTTTTGATGCTTCCTGAATCATGCAATATTTTGACCATAGAATCTTTCAAAATTGCAACTCGAAGCTTGATGTTTTCTTGAGTCCTTTCAGCTTAAGTTAAGTGTGTTCTTCCTTTCTGTTTTTTTCTAGGGCTGTGCACATTTTATGACAACATTGTGCTTTGTCTTCTTGAGCTTCCATTTGAAATTTTCTATTCAGGCTTCATAATTTCTTCCATTTGCCTTAGCTGCTCTATGATTAAGTGCATGTTTCAGAGTTTCTTCTGATATCCATTTTGATCTTTTCTTTCTTTCCTGTCTTCTTAATAACCATTGGCTTTCTCCATTAATGATGCTCTCCCACAGTTCATTAGGCCCCCTGCCATTAATGTTCAATGCATCAAATATTTTCTTGAGATGTTCTCAAAATTCAGGTGCAATATGCCCAAGGTAAAAAAAAGTCCACTCTTGTGGACTTGTTTTCATTTTCTTCAGCTTTAATCTGAACCTATATATGCACAATTGATCTTCTAGTCGACAGGCAGCCCCTGGCCTGGTTTAACTGCTGATATCAAGCTTCTCTATCTTCTCTTGCCACAGATACAGTCCATAAGATTTCTGTCCATTCCATCTTGTGAAGTCTATGATACAGTCTCCATTTGTTTTGTTGAAAAAGGTTTTTGCCATTAAAAGGTCACTGGTCTTGCAAAATTCTGTCATGTGATTTTCAGCTTCATTTCTATCAACAAGACCATAATTTCCAGCTACTGTTTCTTCCTCTTTGCATTTCAATCACCAATGATTGTTAGTGCATCTCAGTTGCAGGTTTCATCCATCTCAGACTGAAGACATTGGTATCTCACTAACACCCTAGCAATGTGGACATTTAGTGATCTCATAGGACAGGCTAGAACACCCCTTTGGGTTTCTGAGATTGTACCTCTTTCCAGAGTAAAAAGCCTTGTCTTTCTGCTAGGAGTGGCAGGTAGTTTTGAACTGCTGACTTCACAGTCCAATGCACAGCCACTATGCCACCAGGGTTCCTGTTAAAGACATTGATAGAATTCTTCAATTACTTTATCACTGTTTTTTGTTGGTGGTGCATGACTTTGAACCATGGTTGTGTTGACTGGATGAGGACAGAGAGATATAATCCCATCACCAGCTGCAGCACTTTATTTCAAAACAGAGTTTGAAATGTCCTTTATGATTATGAATGTGAAACCATCCCTCTTGATTGTGTCATCCCAGCATCATAAACAATGTAATTTTTCTGATTCAAAGTGGCCAGTACCAATCCATTTCAGACCGCGGATGCCTCAGACATCAATCTTTGTGCGTTTCATTTTATCTTTGACCACTCCCAATTTGCCTAGATTCATACTTTGTGCACTCCAAGTTCTGATTACTAGATGTTTGCCCTGTTCCCTCTTACCTTGAGTCATGCTCCATCAACAAGTGATGATCACTGTGGCCAACTCTAACTTGAGAACGCAGCTATTCCTCAGTCACATTTTGAGTGTCTTCCAATCCAAGTGGTCCATCTTCTGGTACTATCTCCCGTAATAGTCTGCTTCCATTCCTTAGGACTTTAGTATTTGAAAGTGCTTCAAAGGCATGCATAAGATTTTGGGGGGGGAAAGATTTTCAGTGGTGTCCTTCTTCACAGTATATCATTAGGAGGGCTTAAAGAAAACATTATGTATCAAAGCAATTAAAACTTAGCATGTGCTGCTGAAAGGTCATCCACATTACTAAGACACTCAGTGGTGGCCACCCTCTGCCATCCCACACACTGATTGAAATGGGGATAATAAGATCTTAAAATCATAGGGACCAGAAGGATTGTGGCACTTAAATGTCATAAACCAGTTGGATTTATTTATCAGAATAAACACTAAGGTCAGAGTGGCTACCAGAGACATGAACATTAACAGCTATGGAGATGGTTAACAGAACATGGACTCCTTGGGACAAAATGGATAAACTTTAACAATGATGTTCAATATGTGCAATAAAAAATGAGCAAAGAAGAAGTTAAACTCTCTATATTTGCATATATATGAAGAACACCTCAAAAATGGGACAAAAATTCCTGGATACAATAAAAACATTCAGTATATGATAGAATACAAGATTAATACACAAAAATCAATTGAATTACCATATACCATGTGAGCACTGAAAAAGAAAATCATACCATTTACAAGAGCCACACAAGAGATGAAGTATTTAAAAATAATCCTAACCCGATAAACAAAAGACTTGCACAAAGAAAACTACAGAATACTAGTACAAAAAATCCACAGGAGACCTATATAGATGGAAGAATACTCCATGTTCGAGGATAGAGAGACTTAACATTGTGAAAATGCCAATACTACCAAAAGCAATCTCTAAATACAATGAAATTTTGATTCATATCCCATGTTCATTCTTTACAGAAATAGGAAAACTAATTATTTCGTGGGAGGAGGAAGAGATACGGAATAAAGAAACAAAAAGCCTCCTTAATAGAACAAAATAGAAGACCTTTTACTTTTGGACTTCAAAAAACACAGCCACAGTAGTCAAAAGAGCCTGATGCTGGTACAAGGATAGATATATAGACAAATGGAACAGAACCCAGAAATAAATTCATCTGTATACAGACAACTGATACTCAAAAAAGGGTAACTATATATATATATATATAAAAAGCAGGAAAATGTCTCCTCAATAAATGTTGCCAGAAAAAATTGGATCTCCATCTGGAGAAGAATGAATTAGGACCTCTCTCTCACCCCAGGTATAAAAATGAACTCAACATCGATCAAAGACCTGAATGTAAATCCCAGAGCTCTAAAGATCATCGAGACAATAAATGATAAATTTAGGACCCTATTATAGGGCACAGATATAAATATAAAAAAAGGACATATACACAATAAGACAAAATAAATGACTGTAGCCTGCATTGAAATAAGACACTGGTAGGACTGTAAATATGCATACTCCTTGTGGTAATCAATACATCACTACCTCAAAGGAATAGAGATTCCATATGATCCAGCAGTAGCCATGCTGGGCACACACCTTGAAAAATTAAGAACCAAAATACAAACAGACATGTGCACACTCATGTTCATCAAGGTACTCTTCACAATAACAAGAAGATGGAAACAACCCAAATACCCATGAGTGAAAGAATGGATGAAGAAACTTTGGTATACATACATAAGTTATAGTCAATTAACAAGACCCTTCTAGCCATATTCCTTATGTGATATATTATAATTCTAGATTTTATACACCTATATGCATAGTTCCATTTTGGAAGGCTTTCTCTTTTTTTGTTTTGTTTTTTTGTTTTTTTAACATTTTATTAAGGGCTCATACAACTGTTATC
>NW_022103906.1:50111373-50122422 GCF_000313985.2 Echinops telfairi | reverse complement strand
GCTATCAAAAGATATAGCGTCTGGGGTCTTAAAAGCTTGAAGGTAAACAAGCGGCCATCTAGCTCAGAAGCAACAACGCCCACTTGGAAGGCTTTCTACACAAACAAACAAGAATGGGATGAGGTTAAGACATGACCTTAGTAGAGGGTATGAATTGGGCCACACTCTTTATTTCTTTTTTCTTTTTTTGTACATGCCTTTATTTAGACCTCTATAAATTCCCTTTGTTTCCTAGTTCTTCCCTCTATTTCCTTCTCCTTTCTCTTGCCCACTATCATGTCCAGCTTTCACTTGGGTTTCCATAATTCCTCTCAGTTACATTAACCTTGAGCACGCTCTACCAGGCCTCCTATACCCTCCTCACCACCGATTTGGATCACTGGTTGTTCCCTTGTCCCTGGGCTTATTAACACCATTGCCTTTATGCCACACTCTATTTCTTTGATGACATCTTTACACACAAAACAAACACATTGCTATTGAGTCAATTCTGACCCATAATGCCACTACACGACTTAGTAGACTTGCCTCTGTGGGTTTCGGACACTGTTAACTCTTCACGGGAATAGAAAGCCTTGCCTTTCTTCCACGGGGCAGCTGGTGGGTTTGAACTATTGACCTGGCCTTATACGTACTACAGCCCTAAGATTCCTGGTATGATATTTCTGAGATCTAATTTAGTACCAGATTCTGAATCAAGCCACACCCTTTGTTTCCTGGTATCAATAATGGTGCTTCCATACAATTCCACACATTCATCTCCTCATCTGGAAAACCAGACCTTTATCCACAGACCGAGCTTTAGTGTGTTTCCTGCTGTGACTTTGGGACATTTTGGGCTCTGGGCCCTGCATTTGGCTCACCCCAATTCTGGCTTGGATTTTAGATTGAATGGCACCCACCACTATGTGAGACAACTCTTCAAAGTCTCCTGAGCTTCTGTGGGACATTGCAGCAATTCACAAAAGCCAGTAACGTAAGGGAATGTCCTCAAGAGAAGAGGTGGGTGGTGGGGCAGGGATGGAACTGGATAGCATAATGGAAGATTTGGACATTTACAATATTATTAATCTTCAACTCCTTGGAGCTAGTTTGATATCAATTATTCTCAAAGAGCTTATTGCCAGCACACACAATGGAGTGTTATGCGCGGTTAGAACACTGTGAAAACTATGAAGGATCTACTAGCATGGATGGGCCTGAAGAACATGATGCTGACTGACATTGCTCAATCACAAATGACACATATTGTATGAGACCACTAGTATCAGGGAAGAGGAAGAGGGAAAAAGGACAAATATTCTTATACCAAAAGAAACAGTCTTGGAGGCCACCAAAGGGGGTGGGGGGTGAATATAAAGCAAGAGGCCAAAGAGGTGACAGGTTTCACTTGGGTGAAAGGGAACATGGAGGGTCACAGCAGTCACGGGTGAGGGGTAGAGTAGACTACAAGGGGGAAGGATGAGTGGTACGAACAATTGATGCTGACATGATGATCTGAAATGTAACCCCCACCTACTTCATAGTAAATAAATCACAAAAAATAAAAGCTATCGAAGATGAGTGATTAGGAAGCTGAGGGTAGTCACCCAAATAACAAGTTGATATCTTTGCCCAATCAATCCTAATTCTGTCCTTTCACTTTCCTTCCAAGAGCAGAGAGCAATAAAATACATCCATATGAATCTGTCTTAAAGACGGCTTCACAAAGAAAAAACATATGATTCTGCCCTGTATCACTAGTATAGAAAGCTATACATGTTTTCCCCTAATTATGGAGAAACTTGATTATGGACATTTAGACAAAACCCAGAATTTCACATCCTAAATGCCCATTCATTAACATCACCATCCAAACTCTCCTCTCCTCTTCGTCTGCTTCTTCCCAGCCAAAACAATAACCAATAATTAAAATGACAACATAAAAAAACGGGCAGTCTAATTGGACTTGCAAGGTAAATATACTGGTTTCCATTCTTTTTTGCCTTATCTAAGCTTTGCTTGCTCTCAACAACAACGAAAGTTATAGAAACACTTCTTTAAAGAAAAGCCAAATTGGGACCTGACATCTCCAAGAATGTTCTTCTGCAAAACTTAAAAACAAAATTACTCAAGAAAACAAATGATTTCCTCATGTCTTCTCCATATACCTCTGATAATCTTCCATGGAAATTTCCTACTTAAAGCATGAAGATATTGAATTTGTAGATGAATAGTGACTCAATTTGTAACTTTCTAAGTGTTCTTAGCTTGAGTTTTACAAATAATTGAAAACTCTTTCTCAGATCTTGAAAGACTGTGCTAACAGTGTTGAATGACACTGCTACATTTCTTACTCTTTTTATTTCTGTCCAACAATGATTGTGGCAGTACATTAATAGGAGGTGACAGGAATTCTGGCTGAATTCAGAAGAGGCTGGAACAAAGTATATTTTCACCAATGCTAGCTGGATCTTGGCTGAAAGCAGAGAATATCATGAAAATGTTTATTTATGTTTTATTGGCTATGTATAGGCATTAGACTATATGAGTCATAATGAACTATGAATAGAATTGGGAAATGGGAATTCCAGAACCTTTCATTTGCTCATAGGGAACCTGTACATGGATCAAGAGACAATTATTTGAATAGAACAGAGGATACCACATGGTTTAAAATCAGGAAAGGTATGTGTCAGGGCTGTGTTCCTCACTATACTTATTCAATTTTTATGCTGAGCAAATAATTCTAGAAGTTGGACTGTATGAAGAAGGATGGGAGGAAGATTTGCTAACAACCTGCAATATGTAGATAACACAACGTCACTTGCTGAAAGTGAGGAGGACTTGAAGCACTTGTTGATGGAAATCAAGAATTTCAGCCTTTGATATTAATTATAACTCAAGTAAAGAAAACCAAAATACTGACAACTGAACCATTTATCATGATAAATGGAGTAAAGACTGAAGTTTTTCAAGATTTTATCTAGCTTGGATCCACAATCAATGCTCAGAGAAGCAGCAGTCAAGAAATCAAATGATGCATGGCATTGGAAAATCTTCTGCACTGAACCTCTTCAGAGTGAAGGGCGTGGTTGTCAACTTGAGTTTTAAGGTGAACCTTGTGTCAGGTAAACCAGGCCATGGTGCTGTCAATCACTTCATATGCATTTGAAAGTTGGACGATGAATAAGAAAGGTCAAAAGAGAATCAATGTATTTGAACTATGGTGCTGGCAAAGAATACCAAAAGTATCACGGACTGCCAAAAGGCCAAACAAATCTGTCTTGGAAGAAGTATAGCGAGAATGCTCCTTGAAAGTCAAAAATACTTTATCTCGTGTACTTTGTACTTGTACTTTAGAGAGATCAGTCCCTGGAAAAGGACATCATGCTTGATAAAGTGAAGGGGTAGCAAAAAAGTGAAAGACTGTGGTAATTACATAATCTGCTGTCAATATGAGACTTATGAGTGAAGGGGTGGAGTTTACCTGTCAATTAGGTCACAGCTTGATGACCTCATTTGGAGGCACGAAGGAGATAAATAGCTTGCTGGATGCGGGACTTGGGCTCATTCCTTGTGAGACATAGCTGAATAGAAGCCACATGAAGCTACCCTGATGCAACCAGAGCCCTGGGAGCTGGAGTAACCACATGGAGACCCCTGCCAGCACTGAGATGCTTAAAATGCCATTGGATCCACAAGACTTCCCTCCCACTGGCCTGTGATCTTCCTGCATTCGGCATCATTGTATGTGTTTTGTGAGTCTGAAGAGAAATTTATAGATTGGTATCAGACATATGGGCTAATATTGGACTTATGGGCTTGATCTGTACTGGGCTGGGATGTTTTCTCAATATTCAATTGCTTTTGTATATAAAGCTCTTTCTTATACACATATGAGTGTCTATGAATTTGTTTCCCTAGTCCAGCCAGACTATCACAAAGGCTATGAGATAAATTTACAGAGTGACTTCAACAATGATTCAAAAATAACAATTGCAAGGACAGCACAGGAAAGGGCAATGTTTAGTTCTCTTGTTCATTGGTTTGCTATGAGTTAGAATGGACTTGAAGGTATCTAACAACGACATTCTTTTTATGCTGATGTAAGAAACATAAATTACCTACTAAAATAATGGAGAGATTTCTAAAGTTTTTTTTAATGCAACACTTAAAGAAAAATGAAAAATTAAAATGGCATAAGAAAAAAGAAAGACCCCAAAAAAAGAGAAAAAAACTAGATTAAAATGTTTGCTTTTTGAAAGCAGTACATTTTTTGACAAATTTAGGAATAATGTGAGATGTCTCCAGGATGAAGAAGCAGAAAAAGAAAAGGAGACAATTTATATACAACATGCATGGTGTTTGTATTAATATTGTTAAGTTCAGCAAAGGTAAACAGCAGAGAACCCATACCATCACTTTTATAGGCCTCTCTTTTAAACCATCTCTTCCAGTGCTGACAAGAACCAAAGCAAATTGGAACTTAGAAACAAAGGAATTTTGAAGTATCTGACCCACCTCATTCTCTGTGTTACATCAAAATAACCCAATAGATGTGTAGGATGGTGGCTGCAATTTGGAGCAATAGTATTTTGAGAATACTTCATAAAATTGCTGATGAGCAGCCTGAAATACCAAAGACTAGAGATGTCACAATAGATGACAGACTTACAGGGAAATGTTATTTTATCTTTGACATCACTATTTCCATATTTAAAAGGAAAATGGCAGCTGATCCTTGCATGCTAATCCTCTACCAAGTACTAAGGAAATCATATGTAATTAAGGAGGAGAAATTGCATTAACATGTTAATATTATCTGCAATTGCACTATTTGTGGTGAAATGGGCCATAACTTTGATAAAGATTATATGCATCATCACAAACAAGGTGCCTTAGCCTCTCTTGCAGTTCCTACTTAGCTGGGAACTTATTTCTAACTTCTTTCACATCTCTTCACCTACTGATCCTCTAAATATCTGAGGTTATCTCTTGATGTTTATTCCCCCACTGGAAAATGCTATCCATTCTCATAGGTCTGATGACCATTTGTGCCAATGACCTTTACTTCTGGCCTCTTTGCTGAGTACAAAGTCTGATACTCAACAGTTGCTGAAAATGTCCAAAGGAAAGCCTATAGCTATTTGAAATTTTCCATAACCAAAATCAAATTCAGTAGTTCTGATCTTTGCAAACTTGTGCCAACCCTTGATATTATTCACACCTGGCCTAATTTGTTATTAACATTAAACTTAATATATGTACATCTCCTCTCATCATTCCTAGCTTTTCCAGTTTTACTGTGCCAGCCACACCTCCTTTCTGTTAGCCTCTTCCAAGTTCTTACTGCCTCAACCCTCAACTGCTTTTTCCACAACATTTTTCTGCTCAGATCTTCCATTACCTGTTTAGTATTTGTGGCACTTGACAACAGATAAAAAAGAAATTTTAATTCCTTTACAAATACATTTAATACATAAATGAATTGCTTTATAAATATATTTTGTGGGTGCAAGTTGAGCTTTAAAAACCTGGAAAAACACATAAATACTGGCTTATGTACTTGATGTAAAAAAACTCAGCACATGTATTTCTAAGTTCTGTAAAGCAAAATTTGTTTTGACTTAGTGTTCATTATAAATGTATTCTAAAAGTTTATGTATTAATCATATCATTTTTAGTATTGATCTACACATTTGTTTAATATCGTTGCTTTTACATTCTCAAAGGAACATCTATGTTTTGCCTGTTATTCATCATATTTTTCTGGTAACAATGAAATATTTCAGAGTACTGTTTACAGTTTAACATTACTCATCTTTATATAATTCACATCAATCACAATCAAAGAAGTTAAATTTTATCTTTCCCAGAAATTATGTAATGTGCAAGGTAGTAATTCAAAATAAGAAATCAATATTATTTTTTAACTTCTGAAATTATAAACATCTTAAATTTAAAGCATTTCAGATATTCAAATTTCTTTTAGTATTAAGTATAAAAGTACAATGTCATTTATTAAAATTCTTTCATATGCCTTTTAATAATAAATTTACTAAACCCATAAAGACAGAAATAACACCAAAGTTTAGTGCAAACTACATAACAGTTTACAAAAACATATTATTTCAAATAATGCTTACCATTCCAGATAATGACAAGAAAATTAAAATAGCACATATGTAACTCAGAATCATACCCTATCTTGCATAAATAAGATTATGATACATTAATAATAAGATTATCAAAGCAGAAAGCCTCATCTTAAAATATGTTCCCAATGTAAATAAGTACAAAACATTAACTCTTACATAATGTGTAATCATTTATAACTAGAACTAATGAGTATCTCAAAGTAATTGCTTCATTTAAAATCATTACACAATCATGTATGAATATATGCATGCATAATTTGAGTTTCGTAATGACCTTATAATGGAAACAGTAACCATAGCTTCTTCCTATTTCATTTCTTTTCAATTTCCTATGCCTAAGGATAGCAGAATACATTTGGAGAAATTCCAGCTAGGAGAGTAGAGCTTTAACTTTCTAACAACATGAGAAAAGGTTAATGTGGTACTCTGTGGCTAATTAAAGTAAAATCCCCAACAATCTGTTTCTTCATTAAGGGAGTATTCTCAATAGGGCACTCATTGTATCTTTTCAATAAGACCCAGTGGTCCTGATTTCCCGGACGAGTGGGCGAGTAGATGCTCATCATCGCGGCCTCCCCATGCTGGTGTGGTCATGGGTTTAACCCCACTCTGCTCTCACTGCCAACTACAAAGGCTCATTCCATCCCCACTAACTCACACAAGTCTACAGCATGTCTGGGAGTCAGGATCAAACTTCCCAAACATACCTTTTGAAAATGAGCTAGAAGTTTCTTGAAGGCCTAGTTGTGTTCTTACTCACCTTTTGATCACGCCCACCCCTCTGGCCTATGGTCCCATAAAATGCACTCTTCTAATATCTTTCTTTATTTAAGTGATGATTAGATTATTATCCTGATCATATACCACAATATGTATATTGCAGCCCACAAATCTCTCTCTCTCTCACACACACACACACACACACACACACACACACACAGATATACAAATGCATACTTTAGACACTTTTTGTTGCTGCTGTTCAGTGACCTGGAGTCAGTTCTAACTCGGGAAACACTGTCTGGTCTTGGGTTCGTCTCACAATTGTTCTCATGTGTGAGCCCTTAACGCTTAGTGTCAAAGAGTGTGTTCAAGTGTCCCAACTGACTCCTGCTGTCCTGGCATAATTATTAATAGTGATTCCTTTTTCTCTCAAAAGAAAATTCTACTCTGTCCTATAGGGTCGCTATGAATGGGATTCAACCTGGCAGTGCATAGTAACAAAAAAGGACGTTTCATGGACCATGAGATGTGGACTATATTCCAGGAGAGTCTAATATAATGGTATGAATCCTTAAAAACAGCAGAGCTTCTTCTGGATGGACAGAAAGATGAGCAGGGAAAGGAGGATTGATTCCAAGTATCTGAACCCAGCTGAACTAGCTTCAATGTTAGAGGAAATGGCCGGGAGCCAGGAATGCAGGTGGCATCCAGAAGTTGAGAACAGCCTGCACTGAAAGCCAACAAGCCAACCTGGCTCTCAATCCTACAATTTCAAGGAACTAAATTCTTAAATAAGCAGGAAACAGCCTCCTCTTCTAGGGCCTTGAGAAAGTATTGCAGCATAATGATCCTTCACATTAGTTTCATGAGATCGAAACCATAGATTCCTGATCGACAGAATTATTCAATAATCCATTTGCCTAAGCTGTTACATTTGTGGCAATCGGTTGATGCCGCAATTGAAAACTAATGCAGACATTCCTTGTATGATCAGTGTAGACAGGAAGCCCTGACAGAGCTGGTGAATGGCAGGCTGCGTAATAGAAGCTCAGATCAGGAAAGAACTTCAGTTTAAATGCCGAGAAAGGCTGTTCCTGTATTCCCCCCAGAACCTGTTGCCACACTTTTCAGTTTTGAGAGGGAACAAGGGAAGCACAGTCCGTTTCTGAGTGACAAACATCCAACTTAAGGACAAGTCATACTCGCCCTTTAAACTTGTGTATCTTGCCCTCACTTTGAAACGATGGGACAACCTCTACTTGCAACAAACGCGTCATCATAATTACCTTTACTTGCTGCACATGCAGCTTTAAAATTGCTCTAAAGGCCTAGAGCCTTTTCTTGCACTGAAACACAAACAATATAAAATAAAACACCAAACCCACTGCTGTGGAATTCATTCCAACTCACAGTGACCCTACATGACAGGGTAGAACTGCTCCGAGGGGTTTCTGAGGCTGTAAATTTTCCAAGGAATAGATAGCCTCATCTGTCTTCCATGGAGCAACTGCTAGGTTTGAACCACTGACCTTGCAATTAGCAGCCCAATACTTCCCATAGCACCACCAAGTGTCCTTTCTTGAATTTATTCAGGCTAAACAAGAGCCATATACACCTGTTCTTATGCACTGTCTTAGTTATCTAGTGCTGCTATAAGAGAAATGCCACACGTGGATGACTTTAAGATGTAGAAATGCATTCTCCCATACTTAAGGTAAGGCTAGAACAGAATTCAGAGGCTGGCTCTAGAGGAAGATTTTGTTGCTCTGTTAGGCTCTGCGGAAAGATCCTGTGTTTGCCTTTCGTCATCTGTACTCTCAGGATCCCTTGCAGATATCTTGGCATCACATTTTCCCTAGATTTTGGAGCTTCCCAGTGCAGTGACTGCAGGTCCAAAGGGTGCACTCCACTCCTGCCTGGCTCTTCTTTCTTGGTGGTGGTAAGTACCTCTGATTTCTGTTTACTTCTCTTCCTCACAGGGAAAAAAGCCCTGTATTGGATCAGGACTGTGGCAGGATTTGGGGTGCTGCAGCCCACTCTTCATTCTCTGATGGTTTATCACACCCTGGGGAATCACGGGTGCTCACTACATAACTTCCAGGATACCTAATTACACAACTGCTAAACCAGAGATCCGTGGTCCACTGACAGTGACACATACTGGGGGAGATCCGAGTCAGTCTGTGTTGTTGTGGTTAGTTGCAGTCAAGACGGCTCTGTCTCACAGAGTCCCCATGTACAAGAGAACAAAGCACGGCCCCACCCTGGGCAGTCCTCACACAAGTTCTGTGTTTGAGCCCACAGTTGTGGCAGCTACTCTGTCCTTCCTTCTAGCCCAGGGTCGACCTCTGTTTTGCTGAGCCTTTACTTTACCAAACATAATGTTCTCCAGAGACCAGTCTTTCCTCATAACACGTCCAAACTATGTGAGACGAAATCACACCATCCTCCCCTCTAAGGAGCAGTCAGGGTATATTTCTTCAAAGACAGATTTGTTTGGAAATTCGATCTATGGTGCCTATAAATTTGACTTAAAGACACAATTAGAAATGGCAGATAAACTGGGGACTGCCTGTTTAGAAGCCAAACTATCAGGTGGAACTGGTTTGCTGTTATTAAAGGTGGAGATTTTAATTTCATCTCTTTAGAAGGACTTGTTTACAAAAACGACAATGCTGGCACTCCTGAGAATAACATAGGTTGTTGGATGACTGAGTTCTATGGAAGAAGAAAAGCACTTACGTGTTTGGAGAAAGCTGCTTCAGCTACTTTGGATTTCCATTGGTGGGAGCGCTGACTCCCACAACTGCCTTTGCAGCTGGTTCAGCCTCAAGAGTTACTTTGTCTTTCAATTTGACATTTAAAAAATAGTTACTCTAGTTTTTACCGGCCCATTTATTGTTAAGCAGTAAAGCTCATCTTGCTCAGAAATCATTTTTCTCCTTAGAAAAGTGCTTATGTAACATAAGCATAGAATATTACAAACTAAGTTGCCTACTCTCTCATATTGTGAAAGCCAACAAGGCTAAAAATATTTTTGGTTACTCTGAAAGATAGATCACTCAGGAATAGACGTGTGGTAGACTGAGTGAAATGAGGGGAAAAATTAGGTCAGAATAAACTGTATCAGAAATGGGGGACCTAAAACACCACCACTACCCCACCTGCCAGCAGTATCCTCACCCAATGGTGCTCAGAGTGTCCCCTAGACCAACATGATGGGCAGCACCTGGAATTTGTTAGAAATGCTTATTGTTGGGTTCCACCCTAGATCTACCCATTTACCATGTATGTCAGAGCAGAATCTACATGTAACATAGTTTTCAATAGCTGATGACTCTTTTACAGATGTAGATCCCCAGGCCTTTCTTCGGAGTTACCTCTGGCTGACTTGAACCTCCAATCTTTCAGTTAGCAGCTTAGAGCATTAGCACACTTGTGGACTACTAAATTAAAAAAAACAAAACTCTTAGGGTGGGGCCCACGGAAGTACACTTTCAAAGCTTTGCAGGAGGCTCAGATGTGTGCTGAAGTCCTAGCCTAACAAACAGAGCAAACCCCAGCCAATCATTTCCCAAACGGTTTTCTTTCTTTCTCTGAAATTACCTTTCAAAGTGCCTCCAGGGATATAAACAGAGGCTCTGTTTAAGAGGTTGCTAAAGCTCAAAGAATTTTCTTCTTGGGAAGTGATAGAACAAGATCTTACTCTGTCAAATAAGCTCCTACTTGCTGCCAAAACATAATAACTTCAAAATAATAATTCAAATTGATGACCTAGAAGGAACATCTTTTAATGAGTAGGAATCAAAAGATAAGACAAAGGAATTTTATCTATTTGCTCTCAAGGTTTCTCAATTTGTTTTCTACATTTATAGTCCAGATTCTTAATTCATTTGCTATTAACACAAAATGGTTATGAAATACAATTTGTAAATGTATAGGGAGAACAGATCCACTCCCCTCCCTGTTTGCCTCTGTATATACATCTATTTAACTATAGCATTCCTTTTTTCCCTTCCTTCATTCATTTACCTGCTGGTCCAAGTTTGAGTTCATCACTTTTGCCTAGAAATGAAGGGTTTCCTGTGGAGTCATAAGAGTATCTTGAAAATCAGTGCCCAGCCTCCACTCAAGTACTCCTTCAACACAAGAATACTTTCTTCTAGTAAATTGGCATTCTATGATG